>NC_034186.2:47131811-47431811 GCF_002021735.2 Oncorhynchus kisutch | reverse complement strand
GGAGAGGGTTTGTGTGCGCACGTCATTACTCTGTTCAATTACTTGGTCAGACAAGTGAGCGCCAAGGACAGGATGTTGAGGCAGAAGAAAACAAGCAAAGCTGAAATAAACATTAAAGTCAATGTTAACTATTTAAAATGTATGAGTTTCTTCCAGGAATTGAGATGATTTTCCACTTTTTTTCCCATAAATCTACAATATCCCACCCGCATAGAACAGACATACGGGAATTGAAACGTTGGCAGTCCGCTCATCTTTGGGAAACAGGGTGGAGAGAAGGCAGGATCATAGTGTGACTAAACATTTCCTCCTGTCAGTTGGGGAGTACAGGGTGTTATAGCGTCCTGTGTTGTTTGAGGTTAGGTATACCTCTCAAACCCACAATTTGGCCCATGTGACTAGCTCAGTCTATAATCAGAACAGGCTTTTGATAGTCCATTAGTTAAGGAAGGGAGGCATCTACAATCTCATTAGTTGTGTATTCCAAGATGGTGAATGATGATAGCAACTGTACCTCAAAAAGAATAGACCGGATTCACATGAGTAAAGATTTAGGAATGAGGAACTCTCACTCTCAATAAAAGGCTATTATGAAGACATCCATGACTCAATATCTGGGCCAAAAACATACTGGTAATATTACTGACAAGCCATTTCATTAATGGGAATTGACAGCTACAAAACATTTCTGACAAGGAATTAACGAGTAGCACTGGACTTTTCCACTTGTTTTTATGGATACAAATTTATGTACCAATACTTTTATCCCCAGAGTTCCATATCATGCAGAAAAACTGCCCATTATTATCATTTCCCAAAAGCTTAACATTCCCTCCATAATAAACATGCATTTCAGTCGTTCCACAAAAAGAGTACCTTTTGCATCCCTTTGATATTTTAAGTATAAACTGTGCTCCAATATTGCATTTTAAAAGCCTGTTATATTACATGAAGTGTTCATTAAAATAGACCACATTTAGAACTCAATAAATCAAAATTCAGCATTTTGACATGTCCCTCCGTGTACCCTCTGACTTCTAATAAGATTTCAACCCATTTATTCAGGTTTTCACCCTCATTGTAAAGCCCTAGTTATATTGGGGCTTTGACTGTCATTTCTGAAGATGACTATACATTACATGTGATTAGTGAGGCATTTACGTCCGTCCCTCAATGAGCTGACAGATGTTTTGCACTGTTTCGCTATGGCTTTAGTCATCAATCTAGCAATAGGGTAATATTTTATTAATGTAGTAGTGTTCCCCTCCCCCACCCCCTAGAAAGCTATGACCTTTGGCTCTCACCTGGAATTGTTCATTTACATCTGAGAAGAAGAAGAAAAAAAAACTTTTCAACCCATATAATCTAGTACATAAAAGATATGATAAAATATATATATATATTTTTTGGGGGGGTATGAATAAGCATTTCATACCTTAGAAAATGTCCATATATAGTTATAATCTGTTTTAGGAACATCTACCTAAAATATTTCACCTTTATTACTTTACCAAACATACATTAGTGATAGTCAATCTGTGAACGTCTAAATCAACAATTGGGCCATTTAAACAGCGTGCGTCCCTCCTATAGAAAAGGGGAGAACGGCTATGTAAAGGGATCCATTTTGTCATTCTGAGCATATAAAATGTGTCTGCCTCAGGCGTAAAACTTCCGGCGCCGACAGAGATGGCCACCTCGCTTCGCATTCCTAGGAAACTATGCAGTATTTGTTTTTTTTACGAATTATTTCTTACATTGGTACCCCAAGTAATCTTAGGTTTCATTGCATATAGTCGGGAGGAACTACTGAATATAAGAGCAACATCAACTCACCATCATTACGACCAGGAATACGACTTTCCCGATGCGGATCCTGTATTTTGCAATGGACAATGGATCGGATCGGATCCCAGCCGGTGAACCTAAACAACGTCGCTGTAAAAGGAGCAAACGGTCTTCTGGTCAGGCTCCGGAGACTGGCACATCGCGCACCACTCCCTAGCATACTACTCGCCAATGTGCAGTCTCTTGACAACAACGTTGATGAAATCCGAGCAAGCGTAGCATTCCAGAGAAACATCAGAGACTGTAACGTTCTTTGCTTCACGGAAACATGGCTCACTCGAGACACGCTATCGGAGTCGGTACAGCCGGCTGGTTTCTTCATGCATCGCGCCGACAGAAACAAGCATCTTTCTGGTAAGAAGAGGGGGGTGGTATGCCAAATGTTTAACGAGATGTGGTGTGATCATAACAACATACAGGAACTCAAGTCCTTCTGTTCACCGGACTTAGAATTCCTCACAATCAAATGTCAACCTCATTATCTACCAAGAGAATTCTCTTCGATTATAATCACAGCTGTATATATTCCCCCCCAAGCAAACACATCGATGGCCCTGAACTAACTTTATTTGACTCTATGTAAACTGGAAACCACATATCCTGAGGCTGCATTCATTGTAGCTGGGGATTTTAACAAGGCTAATCTGAAAACAAGACTCCATAAATTCTATCAGCATATCGATTGTGCAACCAGGGCTGGTAAAACCCTGGATCATTGTTATTCTAACTTCCGCGATGCATAAAAGATCCTCCCCCGCCCTCCTTTCGGAAAAGCTGACCATGACTCCATTTGGTTGCTCCCAGCCTACAGACAGAGACTAAAACAGGAAGCTCCCGCGCTCAGGTCTGTTCAACACTGGTCCGACCAATCTGATTCCACGCTTCAAGACTGCTTCGATCACGTGGATTAGGATATGTTCCACATTGCGTCCAACAACAACATTGACGAATACACTGATTCGGTGAGCGAGTTCATTAGAAAGTGCGTCGGCGATGTCGTACCCACAGCAACTATTAAAACATTCCCAAACCAGAAACTGTGGATTGATGGCAGTATTCGAGCAAAACTGAAAGCGCGAACCACTACTTTTAACCAGGGCAAGGTGACCGGAAACATGACCGAATACAAACAGTGTAGCTATTCCCTCCGCAAGGCAATCAAACAAGCTAAGCGTCAGTATAGAAACAAAGTAGAGTCGCAATTCTCAGAAACAAGATGTATGTGGTAGGGTCTACAGTCAATCACGGATTACAAAAAGAAAACCAGCCCCGTCGCGGACCAGAGTGTCTTGCTCCCAGACAGACTAAATAACTTCTTTGCTCACTTTGAGGACAATACAGTGCCACTGACACGGCCTGCTAACAAAACCTGCGGACTCTCCTTCACTGCAGCCGATGTGAGTAAAACATTTAAACGTGTTAACCATCGGAAGGCTGGAAGCCCAGACGGCATCCCCAGCCGCGTCCTCAGAGCATGTGCACATATTCAATCAATCCTTATCCCAGTCTGCTGTCCCCACATGCTTCAAGAGGGCCACTATTATTCCTGTTCCCAAGAAAGCTAAGGTAACTGAGCTAAACGACTACCGCCCCGTAGCACTCACTTCCGTCATCATGAAGTGCTTTGAGAGACTAGTCAAGGACCATATCACCTCCACCCTACCTGACACCCTAGACCCACTCCAATTTGCCTACCGCCCCAATAGGTCCACAGACGACGCAATCGCAACCACACTGCTCTAACTCATCTGGACAAGAGGAATAACTATGTGAGAATGCTGTTCATCGACTACAGCTCTGCATTTAACACCATAGTACCCTGGGTCTCGACCCCGCCCTGTGAAACTGGGTACTGGACTTCCGGACGGGCCGCCCCCAGGTGGTGAGGGTAGGTAACAACATCTCCAGCCTGCTGATCCTCAACACTGGGGCCCCACAAGGGTGCGTTCTGAGCCCTCCCCTGTACTCCCATCACCCACGACTGCGTGGCCATGCACGCCTCCAACTCAAATCATCAAGTTTGCGGACAACACTACAGTGGTAGGCTTGATTACCAACAATGACGAGACGGCCTACAGGGAGGAGGTGAGGGCCCTCGGAGTGTGGTGTCAGGAAAATAACCTCACACTCAACGTCAACAAAACAAAGGAGATGATCGTGGACTTCAGAAAACAGCAGAGGGAGTACCCCCCCTATCCACATCGACTGGACAGTAGTGGAGAGGGTAGTAAGTTTTAAGTTCCTCGGCATACACATCACGGACAAACTGAACTGGTCCACCCACACAGACAGCGTTGTGAAGAAGGTGCAGCAGTGCCTCTTCAACCTCAGGAGGCTGAAGAAATGTGGCTCGTCACCAAAAGCACTCAAACTTTTACAGATGTACAATCAAGAGCATCCTGTCGGGCTGTATCACCGCCTGGTACGGCAAAGGCTCTCCAGAGGATAGTGAGGTCTGCACAAAGCATCACTGGGGGCAAACTACCTGCCCTCCAGGACACCTACACCACCCGACGTCACAGGAAGGCCATAAAGATCATCAAGGACAACAACCACCCGAGCCACTGCCTGTTCACCCCGCTATCATCCAGAAGGCGAGGTCAGTACATGTGCATCAAAGCAGGGACCGAGAGACTGAAAAACACCTATCTCAAGGCCATCAGACTGTTAAACAGCCACCACTAACATTGAGTGGCTGCTGCCAACATACTGACTCAACTCCAGCCACTTTAATAATGGAAATTGATGTAAAAAATGTATCATCACTCGCCACTTTAAACTATGCCACTTTTAATTTTACAAACCCTACATTACTCATCTCATACAGTGGGGCAAAAAAATATTTAGCCAGCCACCAATTGTGCAATCCAGAAAATCACGTTGTAGGATTTTTTATGAATTTATTTGCAAATTATGGTGGAATAACAGCAGGAATTTTCTCAGTAGAGACATTGAACATCTATTAATCATAGTGTAAAAGCAGGTGAGCTGGTTCTACTCTTTGACATTTTCTGGTGGGAAACTGAGCAGATCGAGCATATCACGTCAACCCTGCCAAGCTAGCAATGAGGAACCAGCCCAGAAGCGGCCCTTTTCCAGCAAACTGGATGTAGTCTATAGTCTGTAGTGCCATCCGTTTTATCACCAAATTCCCATATACTACCCACCACTGCGAACGGTATGCTGTCATTGGCTGGCCCTCACTACATATCAGTCACCAAACCCAATGGCTCCAGGTCATCTATAAGTCTTTGCTAGGTAAAGCCCCGCCTTATCTCAGGTCACTGGTCACCATAGCAACACTCACCCATAGCACACGCTCCAGCAGGTATATTGCACTGGTCATCCCCAAAGCCAACACTTCCTTTGGCTGCCTTTCCTTCCAGTTCTCTGCTTCCAATGAATTGCAAAAATCTCTGAAGCTGGACTCTTAGATCTCCCTCTCTAACTTTAAGCATCAGCTGTCTGAGCAGTTTACAGATCACTGTACCTGTTCACAGCCAATCTGTAAATAGCACCACCGACTACCTCATCCCCATATTATTACTTACCCTCTTGCTCTTTTGCACCCCAGTATCTCTACTTGCACATCATCATCTGCACATCTATCACTCCAGTATTAATGCTAAATTGTAATTATTTTTGCCTCTAGGTCCTATTTATTGCCTACCTCCCTACTCTTCTACATTTGCACACACTGTACAATGATTTTTCTATTTTGTGTTATTGACTGTACGTTTGTTTATGTGTAACTCCGTGTTGTTTTTGTCGCACTGCTTTGCTTTATCTTGGCCAGGTCGTAGTTGTAAATGAGAACTTGTTCTCAACTTGCCTACCTGGTTAAATAAAGGTGAAATATATCAAATAAAAAAAATCCGGGGGGCCGGAACTGATTGAAATCGGCCCAGAACCGGTTGTCGGACTCAGCCCGGAATCAAAATGAATGACTGCCCAGAATCGGCCCATGTACATCGGGACGATTCCGTTGACCGGAATTCTGCCGACTTTGCCGGCATCTTATCAGAGTCCCCCCAGAAACGTCCCGATGCAAATTTAAGCAAATGTATACAAAATTACCCAATTTAGTAATTTTAAATATTACTATTATACATATAAATTATACCCATCCACAAAAAAAAACATTTAGTTTCGGAGGAGACACCATACACCTGGTGACCGTGTCAGCGTGCATGAGTCTAGCTCGCCACAGGAGTCGCAACAGCACGATGGGACAAGGACATCCCAGCCGGCCAAACCCTCCCCTAACTCTGACGAAGCCGGGCCAATTGTGCGTCGCCTCATGGGTATCCCGGTTGCGACCGGCACAGATCTTGAACCAGCATTTGCACTGCGACGCAGTTTGCACAGTTTGCACTGCGACGCAGTGTCTTAGACCGCTGTGCCACTCTGGAAGTTCCATCCACAAAGTTTGTAATGCTTATCAATTGCCTTGCACGAAGTATCAAAATACTACACAGGACTCTTAAAGAATTTAATTTAAATGTTAATTGTATTTTTTGACCACAGAAACAATGAGAAAATAAATAAATGTTAATTAAATAAAGCAGCCCATGTAATCATCTGCCAGAGAGTAGCCCCAATTGGCCCGAGCCCCAAGTAATATATACAGTTGAAGTCGGAAGTTTACATACACTTAAGTATGAGTCATTAAAACTTGTTTTTCAACCACTCCACAAATGTCTTGTTAACAAACTAGTTTTGGCAAGTCGGTTAGGACATCTACTTTGTGCATGACATAAGTAATTTTTCCAACAATTGTTTACATACAGATTATTTCTGATTATTTTATTTATAATTCAATGTATCACAATTCCAGTGGGTTTACATACACTAAATTGACTGTGCCTTTAAACCGCTTGGAAAATTCCAGAAAATGTCATGGCTTCTGAAGCTTCTGATAGGCTAATTGACATCATTTGAGTCTTTTGCAGGTGTACCTGTGAATGTATTTCAAGGCCTACCTTCAAACTCACTGCCTCTTTGCTTGACATCATGGGAAAATCAAAAGAAATCAGCCAAGACTTCGGAAAAAAGATTGTAGACCTCCACAAGAGTGCAAATCAATCCCAGAACAACAGCAAAGGACCTTGTGAAGATGCTGGAGGAAACAGGTACAAAAGTATCTATATCCACAGTAAAAACGAGTCCTATATCGACATAACCTGAAAGGCTCAGCAAAGAAGAAGCCACTGCTCCAAAACTGCCATAAAAAAGCCCGACTACGGTTTGCAGCTGCACATGGGGACAAAGATCGTACTTTTTGGAGAAATGTCTTCTGATCTGATGAAACAAAAATAGAACTGTTTGGCGATAATGACCATTGTTATGTTTGGAGGAAAAATATCCCAACCGTGAAGCACGGGGGTGGCAGCATCATGTTGTGGGGGTGCTTTGCTGCAGGAGGGACTGGTGCATTTCACAAAATAGATGGCATCGTGAGGGAGTAAAATTGTGCGGATATATTGAAGCAACATCTCAAGGCATCAGTCAGCAAGTTAAAGCTTGGTCGCAAATGGGTCTTCCAAATGGACAATGACCCCAAGCATACTTCCAAAGTTGTGGCAAAATGGCTTAAGGACAACAAAGTCAAGGTATTGGAGTGGCCATCACAAGGCCCTGACCTCTATCCTGTAGAAGATTTTGGGGCAGAACTGAAAAAGCATGTACGAGCCTACAAACCTGACTCAGTTACACCAGGTCTGTCAGGAGGAATGGACCAAAATTCACCCAACTCATTGTGGGAAGCTTGTGGCAATGCTACCAAATACTAATTGAGTGGATGTAAACTTCAGACCCACTGGGAATGTGATGAAAGAAATAAAAGCACTCTACAATTATTCTTACGTCTCACATTCTTAAAATAAAGTGGTGATCCTAACTGACCTAAGACAGGGAATTTTTACTCTGATTAATTGTCAGGAATTGTGAAAAACTGAGTTTAAATGTAGTTGGCTAAGGTGTATGTAAACTTCCGACTTCAACTGTACATTTGGGCAAGATATCTCTCATCGTAATCGGCCTGAGCTCAGTCCCCGCATCCTAGCCTTAAGTAATACTGCCGAAGGCAGCCCAGACTCGAGCCACATGACTCTCAGCCTGAATCGGCCCAGATCCACTGTGCTAGCTGTGTTTTACAATTACATATTTTTGAAGCTTGCATTCAATTGCCACCCACTGTTGCATACAACAAGCTTCCATTCCCTGTCACAAGGGGATTTATTGGTGATTTAAGGTTAAATCATCAACCATGTTAATTTGGCACTTAGTATTTTTAATTTTTTTTACCTCTTCATGGGAAAACTATTTTTTTTTTATGAAGGTGAACATGTGCTCTTTATGACAACATTAAAATTAGGTGACATATACAGTACCAGTCATAAGTTTGGACACCTACTCATTCACAGGTTTTTCTTTCTTTTTTTACTATTTTCTACATTGTAGAATAATAGTGAAGACATCAAAACTATGAAATAACACATATGGAATCATGTAGTAATCAAAAAAAGTGTTATCTAAATATATTTTAGATTTTTTAAAGTAGCCAGCCACACTTTACCTTGATGACAGCTTTGCACACTATTGGCATTCTCTCAACCAGCTTCATGAGGCAGACACCTGGAATGCATTTCAATTGCCTTGTTAAAAGTTAATTTGTGGAATTTCTTTCCACACTTGTTTCATTCATTCTTGCCCAGCAACATTTCAAGAGAACTCATCTCTTCCCCAGATGGCAATGGAATAAAGAGGGCACATTTTAAACAGCAGCCACTCATTAAATACAAATTACCTTTAAGTCTTAACAGTTGCTTCTCATGTTAAATATCAAACGTTGCCTCCATACCCCCAACTGGAATTCCACAGTCTTCCATATAAACAAATAAAACCAAAACCAACTGGGGAAATAGAAATATCCTGTGCCACTTAAACTCAATTAGAAACAGCCTCATTTAGTTAGTTGTCTTTCCATCAACAAGTGTTAACAGCTTGCATTATGCAGCCAAAAACCTCAGTTGTGAGGTCTGTTTTTATTAATTAGACCTGTATGTCTAAGCGTATGTGAGTATGTCCTTGTAAATTCAATGTGACTGTGTGTATCATCAAGCCCTTGGTATGGTAAGGAATAAGCTAAACTGGGCGGAATAATGGCAGGCTGATGAGGAAAAACTGCTGAGAGAATGTAAACCAGCCTAAATGTGTAGGATTAGAGGGATTACGCCATCTACACGCAGCACATGCAGGAACAAAAATAAGCACACATGCTCCATTCTCCATTATATATATATATATTTAATTTTATTGTACTAACAGAAAATTAGACCATTTAACAAGATAATGTAAAACATTCCCTGTCTGACAAAGGTGGCCAGGACAGGAACGTGTAAAAGAGGGACGGAGGGGGGACAAAGAGATGCATGCTGGGATGTCAAGATTCTTCCTGTAGAAGCCTCGTAACGCCACCTGTGGAATAGAAAGGCCAGAGCAGTTAGAAGGATACGACCTGAATAGGCTGCGTTTGATCACAAAACTCCTAATTCGTTGCTTGTTTTTACAAGAAAGTTATGGTAATTAGGCCTATCTATATTTCAATGTTTATTAACCCTTCTCCTACAATGTCCGTCCCTGCGGAAATATATGTTTTTTTGTTGTTGCATGGGCTGCATCTCAATCCACCACATCCGCCGATATCACCCTTCCGCATCTGCGGCAAAAGGTGGCAGTGCTAGACTGGTCAGACCATGAGACGTCCCAAAAAACGGTCTTCTCATGAAAAAGTCTAAAGCGTCCAAACGGTTTGGCCTACAAACTATTATGAGAATTCCCATGAACACGATGGTATTCTCCATTTTGCTCTAAGACCCCCACAAGCATCACTGGACTCTTCTGAAGTCGGTTCAGCCAACTTCTGTCTGTAGTGTCTGAAGTTTGGGTTACACACTAATCTCTCACGAACACGTACATATCAGTTGTTTTGTTCTAGGACGCCCACCACCCCCACAATACTTGTATGAAGGTCCCCTGTACCAGTTTAAAAAAATGAATTTAAGTATATATGGAGATGGGTTAAATAAATATAAATACAAATAGCTTCCTGATCTTTGTTATATCTCAGATATAGGACAGACACTTCAGAACAATGTATTTTGTTTTATTTGGGACAATCTGTTCTTCCATGTAGTGCTGTTTGAATGTCTGTTCTTCCAAAAGTGCTGTTTGAATGAATGCTTACGAGCCTGCTGCTGCCTGCCACCGCTCAGTCAGACTCCTCTATCAAATCGTAGACTTAATTATAACATAATAACACACAGAAATACGAGCCTTAGGTCATTAATATGGTAAAATCCGGAAGGTATCGTTTCGAAAACAAAACGTTTATTCTTTCAGTGAAATATAGAACAGTTTATTTTTTAAATTTATTTTACCTTTATTTAACTAGGCAAGTCAGTTAAGAACAAATTCTTATTTTCAATGACGGCCTAGGAACAGTGGGTTAACTGCCTGTTCAGGGGCAGAACGACAGATTTGTCAGCTCGGGGATTTGAACTTACAACCTTTCGGTTATTAGTCCAACACTCTAACCACTAGGCTACCCTGCCGCAACCTTCCGTATGGCATACATAAGTCTAAATATTCCTGTTAACATTGAAGGTTGTGCAATGTATGGTATAATTCTGGCAAATTAGTTTGCAACGAGCCAGGGCCCAAACTGTTGCATATACCCTGACTCTGCGCGCAATGAACGCAAGAGAAGTGACACAATTTCCCAAGTTTAATATTGCCTGCTAACCTGGATTTCTTTTAGCTAAATACGCAGGTTTAAAAAATATATACTTCTGTGTATTGATTTTAAGAAAGGCATTAGTGCAACGATTGTGCTTTTTTCGCAAATGTGCTTTTGTTAAATAATCCCCCGTTTGGCGAAGTTGGCTGTCTTTGTTAAGAAGAAATAGTCTTCACAGTTCGCAACGAGCCAGGTGGCCCAAACTGCTGCATATACCCTGACTCTGCTTGCACATTAATGCAAGAGAAGTGACACAATTTCCCTAGTTAAAATAAAATCATGTTAGCAGGCAATATTAACTAAATATGCAGGTTTAAAAATATATACTTGTGTATTGATTTTAAGAAAGGCGTTGATGTTTATGGTTAGGTACACATTGGTGCAACGACAATGCTTTTTTTGCGAATGCGCTTGTTAAAATCACCCATTCGGCAAAGTAGGCTATGATTCAATGATAAATTAACAGGCACCGCATCGATTATATGCAACGCAGGACAAGCTAGATAAACTAGTAATATCATCAACCATGTGTAGTTAACTAGTGATTATGTTAAGATTGTTTTTTATAAGATACGTTTAATGCTAGCTAGCACCTTACCTTGGCTCCTTGCTGCACTCGCATAACAGGTTGTCAGCCTGTCACGCAGTCTCCTCATGGAATGCAATGTAATTAGCCATAATCGGTGTCCAAAAAACGATTACCGATTGTTATGAAAACTTGAAATCGGCCCAAATTAAATTGGCTATTCCGATTAATCAGTCGACCTCTAATCAACATATGCATATCTGTATTCCCAGTCAAGTGAAATCCATAGATTAGGGCCTAATGAATTTATTTCAATTGACTGATTTCCTTATTATGAACTGTAACGCAGTAAAATCTTTGAAATGTTTGCATGTTGCGTTTATATTTTGTTCAGATTTGTTCTCCTTTCTTTTCCTTAAATTATGCTTTTCAATATGATAATTTAAAGATTTTCATTATGACAATTAATTAAGATAACCACTGTGGTGTGTATTTCAAATCCTCTTACATGCAGAGCAGGAGCATTTCTAATCCCAAAAGGCATGACACTATCTAAATCCCCTAATTGTATTTTTTTTTTTTTACATGTTGTACAAGCCTTCATGGGAATTCATTGGGACCAAGACAAACATAAGTGTGCCGATGGCCAAAACGGACAAAACAATCTATCTCGCCTCACTCTTTGCTGTGCAATTACTGCCATTACAGATGGAGGGTTTGCCCTCGAGGAAAATGGCAGTATTGTTTACATTCCATATGCACCGATGGGTGCGAGCCAGGTTAGGCATGGTAACAAAAACCTAAAGACCTGCACTGTACCATTACCGCTAGCTCTGTACCAGCGATGGGGCAGAGCCACTCTGTCTGAGACTGCCTCACTGCTCTGTATAGCAAATTACAAGGTAATATTAAATATTCAGGCAAAAGAAAGTTTGAGGGGAAGAATGGTCACTGTATGTACCTGTAGGCTACAGATCCAATGGGGTTGCGGTTCTAAAATATTTTTAGCAATGGACGCATCTACAGCTTTTGGTCAACAAGACCGGTTTCTAACCAGCACCCACTCTTTCAGAGAGAACCCATTACGAATTACCTGCGAACCATCAATGGATCCAGATCCATCATTTGATAAACACTGGTGTAAAACACATACATACCTTTTACGCGGAGGGCGTTCACTCATCGATGTACTCAAAGGACTCAGGGGCCTCTGGCTCCTGTTCCTCCTCCTCGATCTTTGGGCCGTGGGCAGAGACGGACTCCACCAGCTCCTCATCTTCCTCACTGGTGTCTTTCATTATGATGATGCCACCAGTGTGCAGCTAAAGACAGACAGGGGACATGGACCAATGGCCTGAGCAACTGTAGGCTGTTTGACCAATGACGACCGTCTTTTTGATCTCAAGGGCGGTGTCGTGCTGTGTTAACACACAACACCTTGTCTGCCTCCCCGACTGATCAGTACACCCCATCAAACACCACCCACCTGCCCCACAATAATCTCAACTCAAAAGAACACACTGCACCTCATACTGTTTAAATCTCACCCACTCTCCACTGTCAACACTGACTAGCAGGCTTATGCAATAATTGGACACATTTGACAAGGTTTCACCGAAAGCTCATGTCTACGTAAATCTCTGAAGCCGAGAAGTGAGAGAGGATCTCTCAAAACGATCCACAGACGAGGGGATGGATAACAGTGAAGGGATTTATCGTGGCTGCAAGAAACAGGTATTTTTTCAGTCTCTCGGTCTGCCTGTGAGGATTTTGAGGAGATGGTTGCCTCAGTCATACACAGCTATCAAATTGCCATCGCAGTGGTTGTACTGTACATCAAGCAGCTTTGTTATCACTGTGCATCAGTGTTATAGATATGTTTGTTTAAGATATGATGCGTTTCAGGTCCACACTAAAGCGTCTGGCATGGTGAGCAATGCACAGGCTTGATTCTAACGCCTACATTATCACTGGGCAGCTAAGCTAACACTAAACTACTTACAGACCACACTACAAGGTCTTTGGAACAGTGCCCTGATTGCCTTCTATGGAACAGGTGAAATTAAATAGTCACGATATGGAGGGACATTCTGTGGGAGAAACACCCTGACCCCGCAACAATAGATTAAGAAACAATACTCCCAAGTGGTGCAATGGTCTAAGGCACTGCATCTCAGTGCAAGAGGCATCATTACAGTCCCTGGTTCGAAACCAGGCTGCATCACATCCGGCCGTGATTGGGAGTCCTATAGGGTGGTGCACAATTGGCCCAGCCAATAGGTAGGCCGTCATTGTAAATAAGAATTTGTTCTTGACTGACTTGCCTAGCTAAATAAAGGTTACATTTTTAAAAATGCCTCTCAAGGTTGCATACAAAAAACAAAATGTTTTAGAAGATTGACGAGAGCAAAGAGGCACCTGTGTCACATGATATGACCCATGATGATTGGTCTTAGCTCGACTTGTGTTGATTTTACACGTAACCAGACAATGCTCCTTGTTATAGGAGTGGGATTACGTTAAGTGTGCGGGTGACTGCATAATGCATATATCTCATTTTATTTATTGTGGAAACCTGTCAACACTTTGCGCGGGGCCAGAGTTCAGTGGTTTAATGCCGGCAACGTTAAGACTCAGTGAGTGATGATAGGGGTCAGATATACGGTCCAAAACCAAACAACCAGGGGTTATAATCCCAGACTGAATAGAAATAAAAGATGGCTGATAAAAAGACAGCTTCATTGCTGGACCCAGAGACACACTTAAAAAAAAAAAAAACGCAAACACACACCAACAGTACGTACCGGTTTGAAGGGCTGGTAGCGGCACGTCTCGGGCATGTTGAGCACTTTGAGCTGGGCGGGCATCACTCTGGCTGGGTTTTCCATCAGCTGGAAGTTGGGCTCTGGCTCCTTCTTCTTCTCTTTTGCTTTCTCCTCATCTTTCTTCTCCTTCTCAGCCTCCTGTACCTCCTGAGAGTCCAACAAACCCAAACAATGCAAACAAAGCGTTTTCCCCCCTTCTTCCTGAGGAAAACCCATGACTCAGTGACTACAAAATGCATTGGATGATACAATAGATGTCAATGAGCGTAACCCCGAAATAAAGTGGGCTTTTCATGTCACACGTTTCCCGACAACCGAAAAGTTTCAACTCTGGAAGATGTGTTGATTTTGAGATGTATGATACATACACCTTATCTGTTGCACTTGGTGGACAGTGATTTGTTAGGCTATTTGCAGCGCCCCACGCAAGACAATATCACTGTTCGGCTATCCAAACAATACAACAAACTCCCCCTCTATAAGACACTGTGTCAGGTCGGAGTTATTGAATGGTACAAGGTCCTGTGAGGGGAGCGACATGAAAATTAAGTTCCAATTACAAGCTTCTTTGGCCTGCCTTTTTTTTAGGGGTTTTACTTTCCGTTTCTCTGAAATGGACACACTTTCTTTTGGTCAAGTTAGTGTGGCAGAGGTGGGAAAACTATTGTTATCCATCAATAATGATCAGCCACCAGGTATAGACAACCTTGATGACAGCTGTATTGCTACCCCTATTTGCTATATATTTAACCAAAATCTAAAGGAGTGTGTCCACAGGTGTGGAAGGAAGCTAAAGTAATTTCACTGCCCCAAAAAAACAGCAAAGCACCTGTTGCTGGCTCTAACAGCCACCCTATCAGTTTGCTGTCTGTTCTTAGTAAACTGATGGAGAGAATTGTGTTTGACCAAACAAAATGCTATGTTTCAGAGAACAACTACTGACTTTCAACATGCATATAGATAAGGGCATTCAACTTGTACTGCATTGACTAAGATGACAGATGATTGGTTGAAATAAATGGATAATAAGATGATAGCTGGAGTTGTATTGTTAGATTTCAGGGTAGCCTTTAATAATATTGGCTTTACATCACCTGCCATCACATGGTTGGAGAGTGTTCGTCAATTGAAGTTCTTCGAATATCAGATATGTACAGCACTCTTAATTTTTTACAAATGATTTGCCACTGGTCTTACGCAAAGCTAGAATGAATCCACACAACATGTCAGCACCTACAGACAGTGAGCTCACTGAAATTCTAAATAATGAGTTAGTCAGTATCAGCATAGGTGATTAACAATAACTTGGTGTTAAATACATATAAAACTAAAAGCATTGTAAACTCAGCAAAAAACAGAAATGTCCTCTCACTGTGAGATGTTACCCCACTCTTTCACCAAAGCACCTGCAAGTTCCTGGACATTTCAGGGGGGGAATGGCCCTAGCCCTCACCCTCCGATTCAAGGTCCCAGACGTGCTCAATGTGATTGAGATCTTCGCTGGCCATGGCAGAACACTGACATTCCTGTCTTGCAGGAAATCACGCACAAAACAAGCAGTATGGCTGGTGGCATTGTCATGCTGGAGGGTCATGTCCGGATGAGCCTGCAGGAAAGGTATCACATGAGGGAGGAGGATGTCTTCCCTGTAACGCACAGCGTGGAGATTGCCTGCAATGACAAACAGGCTAAGTCCGATGACGCTGTGACAAACTGCACCAGACCATGAAGGACCCTCCACCTCCAAATCGATCCCGCTCCAGAGTACAGGCCTCGGTGTAACTCTCATTCCTTCAACGATAAACGCGAATCTGACAATCATCCCTGGTGAGACAAAACTGAGACTTGTCAGTGAAGAGCTCTTTTTGCCAGTCCTATCTGGTCCAGCGTCGGTGGGTTTGTGCCCATAGGCAACGTTGTTGCCGGTGATGTCTGGTGAGGACCTGCCTTACAACATGCCTACAAGCCCTCAGTCCAGCCTCTCTCAGCCTATTGCAGACAGTCTGAGCACTGATGGAGGGATTGTGCGTTCCTGATGTAACTCGGGCAGTTGTTGCCATCCTGTACCTGTCCCGCAGGTGTGATGTTCAGATGTACCGATCCTGTGCAGGTGGTGTTACACGTGGTCTTCCACTGCGAGGACGATCAGCTGTCCGTCCCATCCCCCTGTAGCTCTGTCTTAGGCGTCTCACAGTACGGACATTGCAATTTATTGCCCTGGCCACATCTGCAGTCCTCATGCCTCCTTGCACCATGCCTAAGGCACGTTCACGCAGATGAGCAGGGACCCTGCGCATCTTCCGTTTGGTGTTTTTCAGAGTTAGTAGAAAGGTCTCTTTAGTGTCCTAAGTTTTCATAACTGTGACCTTAATGGCCTACCGTCTGTAAGCTGTTAGTGTCTTAACAACCGTTCCACAGGTGCATGTTCATTATCATTGATGGTTCATTGAAGAAGCATGGGAAACAGTGTTTAAATCCTTTACATTGAAGATCTGTGAAGTTAGTTGGAATTTTACAAATTATCTTTGAAAGACAGGGTCCTCAAAAAGGGATGTTTCTTTTTTTGCTGAGTTTTTATTTGTTTCAAAATATTCTCCAAGACCTAAACCTCAACTGGAGTTGTGCATAGGGCTGTTGCGGTGACCGTATTACCCCCACACCTGCTTTCATGAGTCATGTAGGCAGTCAAATTCCACGTGACCGCTTAGTCACGGCAAATAGGCTTCTCCATGCTCTGATGCTGCTGATGGTCATTAGTAGCCTACCAAACTTGCTAACTGCCTGGTACTCAGCACTCTATTGTCCCTCTAATCACTCTGACATCAATGCAAATGTAATCGAAAATCTAATCAAACACTTCATGAGAACCCATGAGCTCATGTTTCGCAACATTTCTATAGGCTATGCAATTGTGAGAGAAAACAGAGTGATGGACAATAAAAAAATTAAAAAGAGGATCCCAACAGCTTTCTATATGCTAGGCCTAATATATTTATTTCTCAACTTTCCTAATATTAAGCACATTGCTTATCTTTACAACAGGAGTATAGCCTACCTGGCTGGCATGAAAATGAACTATAGGAAAGCGTCCTCCATTACCTATTTAAGTGCATAGATAACATGCATTTTTTCCCACTGCCCCTGTTTCGAGACAGGTCCATTCTAAATCAAAACAAATTTCACACATATTATTTAGTATATGTAAAGACAATATTAAATCAACAATAGTCTGATGGGTGACAATATTAGCCTATCACGTCATGTGAATGATATATTATCACTTGTGAATGACGCCCACCATAAGGCAAGAAACAAAGCCTATTTCTTTTTACTTTTTCAAATCATAGTCACAAACCTCGTGTAACCTAGCCCATAGGCCTATATATGTTTTTGATAAAGTGGCCAAATAACTTAAAATGTAGCACATTTATCCGCTTTTTCAAGGGGTGTAGAACCTAACTGGCATACATATAAGCAGCACGTGAGTTTCAAGTTTGGTGAAGATAATTTTCACCGCAAAAATGCAGCTTTATAGTAAAAGCATTACATGCATAGTGGCATTTGGCCACTTTTGATAAGTGTTTTCCCGTTAATGGAACATTCGTGCTTATAGCCTACTGCCATGTGCGCAATAATGTGAAGAAATAGCCTAATAGTTTATCAACATTTACAGCTGAACATTCTGCATCAGCCACATTGCGTAAAAAAGTTTTTGTTGATGCTAGTAGTAATTATCGCATCCCACAACTGTCCCAGGCTATGTTTGTAATATTTATTTCTCAAACAGAATAGGTCAAATTTGTACTATGGGGGATAGTAGATTGACAAAGGCTAGTGCTTTTGCTGTTCGTTAGGCCTACTCATCTTGTTGGCCGACGAAAAGTAAATGTGGACAGTTCTTCCTATATCTTCAATATGCACCTCGGAAATAGGTAAGGATGCACGCAGTTGCATCCCCGATTTGTCTGTCTTCACCTGTAGCCTGTGAGAAAGACCCAATCACATAATGGAGAGCCAAGTGAGTGAGAGGTGCTTCTGAGCACGCAGCACTCGGGGAGTAGGTCACAACGCAGCACTCGGGGAGTAGGTCACAACGCAGCACTCGGGGAGTAGGTCACAACGCAGCACTCGGGGAGTAGGTCACAACGCAGCACTCGGGGAGTAGGTCACAACGCAGCACTCGGGGAGTAGGTCACAACGCAGCACTCGGGGAGTAGGTCACAACGCAGCACTCGGGGAGTAGGTCACAACGCAGCACTCGGGGAGTAGGTCACAACGCAGCACTCGGGGAGTAGGTCACAACGCAGCACTTGGGGAGTAGGTCACAACGCAGCACTTGGGGAGTAGGTCACAACGGCCACTGGCCGCAAAAGGCATGATTTTTTTTAGGATGCATTAAGGCCACACAAAGGGGATGCCATCGAGAAATTAGAGGCATTATCAAGTGCTTGTCAAATTGTGAATGAGAGACTAAGCTCCTGTCTCAGCCTCCAGTATTTATTCTGAAATAGTTTGTGTGTCGGGGGGCTAGGGTCAGTCTATTATATCTGGAGTATTTCTCCTGTCTTATCCGGTGTCCTGTGTGAATTTAAGTATGCTCCCTCTAATTCTCTCTCTCTTTTGCTTTCTCCTGCTCTCTCTCTTCTCTCGGGGGACCTGAGCCCTAGGACCATGCCTCAGGACTACCTGGCCTGATGACTCCTTGCTGTCCGCAGTCCACCTGGTCATGCTGCTGCTAAAGTTTCAATTGTTCTGCCTGCGGCTATGGAACCCTGACCTGTTCACTGAATGTGCTACCTTGTCCCGGACCTGCTGTTTTGGACTCTCTACCGCACCTGCTGTCTCTTAACTCTGAATGATCGGCTTTCAAAAGCCAACTGACATTTACTCCTGAGGTGCTGACCTGTTGCACCCTCTACAACCACTGTGATTATTATCTGACCCTGCTGGTCATCGATGAACGTTTGAACATCTTGGCCATCTTCTGTTATAATCTCCACCCGGCACAGCCAGAAGAGGACTGGCCACGTCTCAGACTGGTTCCTCTCTAGGTTTCGGCCTTTCTAGGGAGTTTTCCCTAGCCACAGTGCTTCTACTTCTGCATTACTTGCTGTTTGGGGTTTTAGGCTGGGTTTCTGTACAGCACTTTGTGACATCAGCTAATGTAAAAATGGCGTAATAAATACATTTTTATTTATTTTATTTATTTTACCTTTATTTAACCAGGTAGGCAAGTTGAGAACAAGTTCTCATTTACAATTGCGACCTGGCCAAGATAAAGCAAAGCAGTTCGACAGATAAAACGACACAGAGTTACACATGGAGTAAAGACAAACATACAGTCAATAATGCAGTATAAACAAGTCTATATACAATGTGAGCAAATGAGGTGAGAAGGGAGGTAAAGGCAAAAAAGGCCAAGATGGCAAAGTAAATACAATATAGCAAGTAAAATACTGGAATGGTAGTTTTGCAATGGAAGAATGTGCAAAGTAGAAATAAAAAAATAATGGGGTGCAAAGGAGCAAAATAAATAAATAAATTAAAATTAAATACAGTTGGGAAAGAGGTAGTTGTTTGGGCTAAATTATAGGTGGGCTATGTACAGGTGCAGTAATCTGTGAGCTGCTCTGACAGTTGGTGCTTAAAGCTAGTGAGGGAGATAAGTGTTTCCAGTTTCAGAGATTTTTGTAGTTCGTTCCAGTCATTGGCAGCAGAGAACTGGAAGGAGAGGCGGCCAAAGAAAGAATTGGTTTTGGGGGTGACTAGAGAGATATACCTGCTGGAGCGTGTGCTACAGGTGGGAGATGCTATGGTGACCAGCGAGCTGAGATAAGGGGGGACTTTACCTAGCAGTGTCTTGTAGATGACATGGAGCCAGTGGGTTTGGCGACGAGTATGAAGCGAGGGCCAGCCAACGAGAGCGTACAGGTCGCAATGGTGGGTAGTATATGGGGCTTTGGTGATAAAACGGATTGCACTGTGATAGACTGCATCCAATTTGTTGAGTAGGGTATTGGAGGCTATTTTGTAAATGACATCGCCAAAGTCGAGGATTGGTAGGATGGTCAGTTTTACAAGGGTATGTTTGGCAGCATGAGTGAAGGATGCTTTGTTGCTGGATTGGAGATGTTTGATATGGGTCTGGAAGGAGAGTTTACAATCTAACCAGACACCTAAGTATTTGTAGTTGTCCACGTATTCTAAGTCAGAGCCGTCCAGAGTAGTGATGTTGGACAGGCGGGTAGGTGCAGGCAGCGATCGGTTGAAGAGCATGCATTTAGTTTTACTTGCATTCAAGAGCAATTGGAGGCCACGGAAGGAGAGTTGTATGGCATTGAAGCTTGCCTGGAGGGTTGTTAACACAGTGTCCAGAGAAGGGCCGGAAGTATACAGAATGGTGTCGTCTGCGTAGAGGTGGATCAGGGACTCACCAGCAGCAAGAGCGACCTCATTGATGTATACAGAGAAGAGAGTCGGTCCAAGAATTGAACCCTGTGGCACCCCCATAGAGACTGCCAGAGGTCCGGACAGCAGACCCTCCGATTTGACACACTGAACTCTATCAGAGAAGTAGTTGGTGAACCAGGCGAGGCAATCATTTGAGAAACCAAGGCTGTCGAGTCTGCCGATGAGGATATGGTGATTGACAGAGTCGAAAGCCTTGGCCAGATCAATGAATACGGCTGCACAGTAATGTTTCTTATCGATGGCGGTTAAGATATCGTTTAGGACCTTGAGCGTGGCTGAGGTGCACCCATGACCAGCTCTGAAACCAGATTGCATAGCAGAGAAGGTATGGTGAGATTCGAAATGGTCGGTAATCTGTTTGTTGACTTGGCTTTCGAAGACCTTAGAAAGGCACGGTAGGATAGATATAGGTCTTTAGCAGTTTGGGTCAAGAGTGTCCCCCCCTTTGAAGAGGGGGATGACCGCAGCTGCTTTCCAATCTTTGGGAATCTCAGACGACACGAAAGAGAGGTTGAACAGGCTAGTAATAGGGGTGGCAACAATTTCGGCAGATAATTTTAGAAAGAAAGGGTCCAGATTGTCTAGCCCGGCTGATTTGTAGGGGTCCAGATTTTGCAGCTCTTTCAGAACATCAGCTGAATGGATTTGGGAGAAGGAGAAATGGGGAAGGCTTGGGCGAGTTGCTGTTGGGGGTGCAGTGCTGTTGTCCGGGGTAGGAGTAGCCAGGTGGAAAGCATGGCCAGCCGTAGAAAAATGCTTATTGAAATTCTCAATTATGGTGGATTTATCAGTGGTGACAGTGTTTCCTATCTTCAGTGCAGTGGGCAGCTGGGAGGAGGTGTTCTTATTCTCCATGGACTTTACAGTGTCCCAGAACTTTTTTGAGTTAGTGTTGCAGGAAGCAAATTTCTGCTTGAAAAAGCTAGCCTTGGCTTTTCTAACTGCCTGTGTATAATGATTTCTAGCTTCCCTGAACAGCTGCATATCACGGGGGCTGTTCGATGCTAATGCAGAACGCCATAGGATGTTTTTGTGTTGGTTAAGGGCAGTCAGGTCTGGGGAGAACCAAGGGCTATATCTGTTCCTGGTTCTAAATTTCTTGAATGGGGCATGTTTATTTAGGATGGTTAGGAAGGCATTTTAAAAAAATATCCAGGCATCCTCTACTGACGGGATGAGATCAATATCCTTCCAGGATACCCCGGCCAGGTCGATTAGAAAGGCCTGCTCGCAGAAGTGTTTCAGGGAGCGTTTTACAGTGATGAGTGGCGGTCGTTTGACCGCTGACCCATTACGGATGCAGGCAATGAGGCAGTGATCGCTGAGATCTTGGTTGAAGACAGCAGAGGTGTATTTAGAGGGGAAGTTGGTTAGGATGATATCTATGAGGGTGCCCGTGTTTAAGGTTTTGGGGAGGTACCTGGTAGGTTCATTGATAATTTGTGTGAGATTGAGGGCATCAAGTTTAGATTGTAGGATGGCTGGGGTGTTAAGCATGTTCCAGTTTAGGTCGCCTAGCTGCACGAACTCTGAAGATAGATGGGGGGCAATCAGTTCACATATGGTGTCCAGAGCACAGCTGGGGGCAGAGGGTGGTCTATAGCAGGCGGCAACAGTGAGAGACTTGTTTTTAGAGAGGTGGATTTTTAAAAGTAGAAGTTCAAATTGTTTGGGTACAGACCTGGATAGTAGGACAGAACTCTGCAGGCTATCTTTGCAGTAGATTGCAACACCGCCCCCTTTGGCAGTTCTATCTTGTCTGAAAATGTTGTAGTTTGGAATTAAAATGTCTGAGTTTTTGGTGGTCTTCCTAAGCCAGGATTCAGACACAGCTAGAACATCCGGGTTGGCAGAGTGTGCTAAAGCAGTGAATAGAACAAACTTAGGGAGGAGGCTTCTAATGTTAACATGCATGAAACCAAGGCTATTACGGTTACAGAAGTCGTGAAAAGAGAGCGCCTGGGGAATAGGAGTGGAGCTAGGCACTGCAGGGCCTGGATTCACCTCTACATCGCCAGAGGAACATAGGAGGAGTAGAATAAGGGTACGGCTAAAAGCTATGAGAATTGGTCGTCTAGAACGTCTGGAACATAGAGTAAAAGGAGGTTTCTGGGGGCGATAAAATAGCATCAAGGTATAATGTACAGACAAATGTATGGTAGGATGTGAATATAGTGGAGGTAAACCTAGGTATTGAGTGATGAAGAGAGAGATATTGTCTCTAGAAACATCGTTGAAACCAGGAGATGTCATTGCATGTGTGGGTGGTGGAACTAATAGGTTGGATAAGGTATAGTGAGCAGGACTAGAGGCTCTACAGTGAAATAAGCCAATAAACACTAACCAGAACAGAAATGGACAAGACATATTGACATTAAGGAGAGGCATGCTTAGTCGAGTGATCAAAAGGGTCCGGTGAGTGGAGAGGTTGGTTGGTGATTTAGACAGCTAGCCAGGGCATCGGTAGCAAGCTAGCATAGGATGGAGGTCTGTTGTTAGCTACCTCTTGCGTTCCGTCAGTAGATTAGTGGGGTTCGATTTGATTTGATTGATTAGGTGTGTAAAGCCTGCGCAAAAAAAACAAAGCAGAGCTCATGCCTTTCAAGCAACGTTTTTCAAATCATCATTCGAGTTGCATCATGCAGCCTTGTAGTGTATTAAAAATCAAAACATATAGCCCAACGTTTGTAGAACAACTAAAGTTACATTAATAACTCTAAATTAAGCATATACGAGAACCTATTTTTTTGTTAACCGCTCAACAAAATAGCCGCACTCCCTCAAATCATTTGGAGAAAATATTGTTTCTATTTTATTCAGCTTTGTTCAATTGTATTTTTCATACTATAAAATAATGCCACGGAATTCTAAGCAAAGCTTGTCTGTTAAATTAACTTGTTTAGCCCACAGCCATATGGCATAGCATATGGCATAGGACAAAACATAAGGACAACTCAGAGTATGCTATTCTGTTCTGAAATAGGCTACTCTTTTTTTTCTCTCGACCCATCTAAAACAAATAATGGATTTATTGTGAAGGTGTAGGCTATATTACATGGATTTATTAGACATTTTAAAATGTAGATGTGTCAAAGGTCGACATCGGTGTGTGGAAGGCTGTGTGTGGAAGCCAGGAGATGCTAAATGTGTTTGTTAATTAACATAATTTACAGTGAGACCGACAGTTGTTTACTTGACCATCGCCAGCTGAAGAAATTTTGTGACCGCTACAGCCCTAGTTGTGCATAACGGGTGTAACCATTGAGCAAATTGAGGAAGTTAAACTCCTAGATATAACATTGAATGTTCAATTATATTGGTCAAGTCATATTGACAAATTTGTTGTGAAGATGGGAAGGGGTATGTCTTATCAAAAGTTGACGCAAATCAACTGTACTAGATGTTAAGGCTCTGATCTGTCCCATTTTGATTACTGTCTGGTAATATGGTCAAGTGCAGCAATGGAAAAACCTAGTAAAGTTGCAGCTGGCTCAACACAGAGCAGCACGTCTTTTCCTTAACTGCACACACAGAACTAACAACATTCATGCCAGTTTTCATGAGAAATATTACTGCAATGAATATTCCAGATTGTCTACATAATCAAAGAACATTCAGCTCAGACAACCACACATAGCCCACAATACATGCCACCAGGGGTCTCTTCACAGTCCCCAAGTCCAAACAGAATTCACGGCAACACACAGTATTATATAGAGCCATGATCGCACGGAACTTCCTTCCGTCTCCAATTACTTAAAAAAACAGATTAAATATCTAATGGTATGGCAGGGACTGAGAGCACACACAATTGTTTTATGCATTGTTTGTACAATTGTTTTTCAGTATTGTTTGTATATCCTATTTTACATTTGTGTGACTGTCCTCGTCTATCAGTGCATCAGTGTTTTGTTACTTGTCATGTTTTGCATTTTTGTGGATCCCAGGAAGAGTAGCTGATGCTTCTGTAAAAGATCCAAATAAACAAACAAACCTTGTGGCACTTATCAGTACCTGGACTATCATTCTATGTATGCCCTCCCGGTGTTACCTATCCCTGCCTCTAATCTGTTCCCTGCCCAGGCCTCTACCATGCATGTGTGGAACCGGCTGCTACCAGGAAGCCCTGCACTGTCTGACGCTAGTGGGTGCAGCGACTCGTATCAGCACACCTGTTTGTCTGTGTGTGTGTTTACTGCAGAACAAACACTCCCATGCAGTGTTTGTGTGAGAAAATGGCTAAACTAAAACACTGATATAACATAAGGCCCTTCTCGTTAACCTTGATGACAGCAAGCCCAATCAATCAAAATAAGACGATCCAACTTCGCCTCAGATCGCAAAGCCATTCCTCAACGAGGACATGAATGCCCTGTGGTCGACATCCTACTAAAAGCAATACTGGTGCATAACGGTACACGTATCAGTACCGTTCGGTACTGGGACCTCGGTTCATCTGCACTGTGAACCCACACATTTTATTTATTTATACAGTACCAGTCAAAAGTTTGGACTCACCTACTTTTTCAAAAGTTTATTTTTCCCTCTTTTTTTTTCTTCTTTCTACATTGAGAATAATAGTGAAGACAAACTATGAAATAACACATATGGAATCATGTAGTAACCCAAAAAATGTGTTCAACTAACCAAAATATTTTTTATATTGAGATTCTTCAATGTAGCCACGATGCCTTGATGACAGCTTTGCATTCTCTTGGAATTCTCTCAACCAGCTTCATGAGGAAGCTTTTCCAACAGTCTTGAAGAGACATATGCTGAGCACTTGTTGGCTGCTTTTCCTTCACTCTGTGGTCCAACTCATCTAAAACCATCTCAATTGGGTTGAGGTCTGGTGATTGTGGGGGCCAGGTCATCTGATGCAACACTCCATCACTCTCCTTCTTGGTCAAATAGCCCTTACGCAACCTGGAGGTGTGTTTTGGGTCAATGTCCTGTTGAAAAACAAATGATAGGCCCACTAAGCGCAAACCAGATGGGATGGCATATTGCTGCAGAATGCTGTGCTAGCCATGCTGGTTAAGTGTGCCTTGAATTCTAAATAAATCAGCAACAGTGTCAACAGCAAAGCACCCCCACACCATCACACCTCCTCCATGCTTCACGGTGGGAACAACAAATGCGGAGATCATCCGTTCAACCTACTCTGCGTCTCACAAAGACACAGCGGTTGGAACCAAAAATCTCAAATTTGGGCTCATGAGACCAAGGGACTGATTTCCACCGGTCTAATGTGTTTCTTAGCCCAAGCAAGTATCTTCTTCTTATTGGTGTCCTTTTGTAGTGGTTTCTTTGCAGCAATTCGACCATGAAGGCTTGAATCACACAGTCTCCTCTGGAACAGTTGATATTGAGATGTGTCTGTTGCTTGAACTCTGTGAAGCAGGCTGCAATCTGAGGTGCAGTTAACTCGAATGAACTTATCCTCTGCATCCTCTTTCCTGTGGCGGTCCTCATGAGAGCTATTTTTCTTCAAAGCACTTGATAGTTTTTGCGACTCCACTTGAAGAAACGTTCAAGTTTTTAAAATGTTACGCATTGACTGACCTTCATGTCTTAATGATGGACTGTCGTTTCTCTTTGCTTATTTGAGCTGTTCTTGCCATAATATGGACTTGGTCTTTTAACAAATAGGGTTATCTTCTGCATACCACCCCAACCATGTCAGAACACAAATTATTTGCTCAAACGCATTAAGGAAAGAAATTCACAAATGAACTTTTAACAAGGCACACCTGTTAAATAAAATGCATTCCAGGTGACTACCTCATGAAGCTGGTTGAGAGAATGCCAAGAGTGTGCAAAGCTGTCATCAAGGCACAGGGTGGCTACTTTGAAGAATCTCAAATATAAAACATTGTTTAACACGTTTTTTGGTAACTAGATTATTCTATATGTGTTTTTTCAGAATTTTGATGTCTTCACTATTGTGGGTCCTTTTCCAACATATATATATATTTTTTTACTCTACATTGTTGGAAAAGGACCCGCAAGTAAGCATTTCACAGTTAGTCTACGCCTGTTGTTTATGAAGCATGTGACAAATACAATTTGATTTATTTGGTGTATTCCAGCTGTGTGCTTCATGGGTGAGTTGGTCACATCAGTGGAGAGAGGGGCTGTGGGACCCTGCCAATGCTGAGAACTAGCTGCTCCTTAAAGGGATAGTTCCCTCATTTCATATTTTGTAATAACTGCTACTTTAAAAGGGATAGTTCACTCACATTTTAATTTATCGTTTTCTTACCTTTGAAATGAATGGTCTTCTCTGCAGTAGTCGGAACTAGAAGCACAAGCATTTCGCTCCACTCGCATTAACATCTACTAACCATGTGTATGTGACCAATAAAATGTGATTAGATTTGATTTAATCTATGTGCCTGGACATGACTTCTGAGGTAAGAAATCGATAAGCAGTTTATGGATTTGGAGTGAACTACCCCTTTAAAGAGCCCTGGTACCGGGCCCAAAACGTCTCAGACTGTGGTTCAGGTCTGTGAACCATTAGCACCTCACTATCAATTACACGGACCATTCCTCAATAGGCTGTTCAATATGAGCAGAGCTCTGTTTGGTACGGGGGCTACAGGATTCTTGCTTGAGGATAGTTGAAAACAACTACATAGAAACTAAGACTTCATTTGATGTAAAAAAATATTTTAAAAAAAATAGAAAATGGTCTTGCCGTCGTAAAAGGATGGGTTTTGTTTCCACACACTCACCACTTCCATCTTATCCTCGTCTTTCTCCTTCCTCTCCTTTTCCTTCTTCTTAGCTTTGGCTGTGATGGAGAGAACAGCAGTAGACACCTTTCATGGAGAAAGAGGGAGCGAGAGACTAAATGAAGGGAGTATTGCAAAGAAAGGTAAAACAATACTTTAGGCACTGTTGCCGATCAGAAAACTTCTTAGAACGCATGAACCACAAAATACCCAATTTTTTTATTACGTTATTATATTGTGCCTCGGTTCTAAAATGAAACACAATTTAGGCCCTAGACTGAGCAGCTAAAATAACTTGGTCTCAGACTGCGAACATGGCAATGAAATTAAAATGATGACAAAGACTTCAAAAAGGGACACTAATAACAAAACCCTCCAAGAAATTGATCTCGGCTGAGGAAACTTCATTCAGAATGGCAGCATTCAGAGTAGCAGCAAATATGACTTCAACTGATCAAAACAATGTGACATCCTTTCGCCGTTGGGGAACTCTCACCTTCTCCTTCTCTTTCTCCTTGGGCACCTCCAGGGCCGGTGGGTAGGCAAAGGTGGAGGGCTTACAGTTGGAGCGGTATTGTACCTTGGGCATCTGGATAGGAGGGGGGGGGGGGGGGGGGGGGGGGGGGTCAAACACCAAAAAAAAGCATTGATTGTAAAGTCCGACCCATCACTCATTGAAAAGGGATGTTCCGTTTGACTTATTCATAGACTGGTTTGAAAACACCACCTTCCTTTGGCCACATTGATGAGAATACCACTCAACATTTAAACAAAAATGAAAAAGCTATTGGTGAGCATAGTAGTACGGTGTGTGTGTGTGTGTGTGTGTGTGTGTGTGTATGTATGTATGTATGTGTGTATGTATAAGAGCGCATTGAGCATTGTATCTGAAATGCGTTTTCATGGAAAGTCAGCTGTAAATAATACAAATGATTTATTTCACAGGAACAAAATAGTATAGCTCCTACTCTCTTGTCGTCAATTGATAATGCCCACAGGAAATTAATGTGTTAATATTTCCCGTCAAATTCTTAAACAGCACCATATAGGGAGCCACCACTGACCAGAGAGGCTTTCATTTAGTTTGTTATGTCATAACTCACTTCTGTTCTCTGCAGGGTGGTAAGTATGAGAGGGAAGGGGAACATAAAGTGCTTCTCTGGCTGTCAAAGCGGTGGGTGACTTCACCTGCGATAAAAGGCTGGCATGGAATGGCATGGCTGCAGTAGGGTGGCGCAATATGAGTGCTGGTAAACAACGTTAAGGCGCACAAAGCCACCATTGCACAACTGCTGATCTGGGCAACTGCTAAGGCTGGAACAGGTGGAGGCAGGAGGGATCATTGTCTACAGTGCCTTGAAAGTATTCATACCCCTTGACTTATTCTACATTTTGTTGTTTTACAGCCTGAATTCAAAATTAAATCGATTTTTGTTTAACTCATCTACACACAATACCCCATAATGGCAAAGTGAAAATAGACATTTTTGCAAATTTATTGAACATGATATACAGAAATATCTCATTTTCAGTACACAAGTATTCACACCCCTGAGTGAATAATTTGTAGAAGGACCTTTGGCACCGATTACAGCTGTGAGTCTTTCTGGGTAAGTCTCTAAGAACTTACTACACTGGGATTGTGCAACATTCTCCCATTATTCTTTTCAAAATTCTTCAAGCTCTGTTGAATTGGTTGTTGACCATTGCTAGACAACCATTTTCAGGTCTTGCCATAGGTTTCCAAGTAGATTTAAGTCAAAACTCCTGCACTTAAAAACATTCATTGTTTTCCATTATTGTGCATAGCATGATGCAGCCACCACTATGCTTGAAAATATGGAGAGTGGTACTCAGTAAAGTGTTGTATTGGATATGCCCCAAACATAACACTTTGTATTCAGCACAGAAAATGAATTGCTTTGGCAAAATTTTTGTTGCCAACAGGATGCATGTTTTGGAATATGTGTATTATTTAAAGGCTTCCTTTTCATTCTGTGTCAGTTAGGTTAGTATTAAAGGAGTAACTACAATGTTGTTGATTCATCCTCAGATTTCTCCCATCACAGCCATTAAACTCTGTAACTGAGTTAGGAATACCTCCTGTATCATTGTAGTGATTTGATACACCATCCAAAGTGTTATTATTAACTTCACCATGCTCACAGGGAGCATATCCAATATGTTTTTTACCCATCTACCAATTTGGTGCCCTTCTTTGCGAGGCATTGGGAAACCTCCCTGGTCTTTGTGGTTGAATCTGTGTTTGAAATTCACTGCTCGACTGAGGGCCCTTACAGATAACTGTATTATAGGTCGACCCATTATGATTTTTCAACGCCGATACCGATTGTTGGAGGACAAAAAAAAGCCGATACTGATTAATTGGCCAATTTTTTAAATGTATTTGTAATAATGACAATTAAAATAAGTGTTCATTCAGTATTGTTGTAACTTAATATAATACATCAATAAAATCAATTTAGCCTCAAATAAATAATGAAACATGTTCAATTTAATTTAAATATTGCAAAAACTAAGTGTTGGAGAAGAAAGTAAAAGTGCAATATGTGCCATGTAAGAAAGCTATCGTTTAAGTTCCTTGCTCAGAACATGAGAATATATGAAAGCTGGTGGTTCCTTTTAACATGAGTCTTCAATATTTAGGTTGTAGTTATTATAGGAAATATAGGACTATTTCTCTCTATACCATTTGTATTTCATATACCTTTGACTATTGGATGTTCTTATAGGCACTTTAGTATTGCCAGTGTAACAGTATAGCTTCCTACCTGGGCTCGAACCAGGAACACAATGACAACAGCCACCCTCGAAGCAGCGTTACCCATGCAGAGCAAGGGGAACAACTACTCCAAGTCTCAGAGCGAGTGTCGCTTGAAACGCTATTTGCGCGCACCCCGCTAACTAGCTAGCCATTTCTCATCACATCGTTACACCAGCCTAATCTCGGGAGTTGATAGGCTTGAAGTCATAAACAGCAGAGCTGCTGGCAAAACACACGAAAGTGCTGTTTGAATGAATGCTTATGAGCCTGCTGGTGCCTACCATCGCTCAGTCAGACTGCTCTATCAAATCATAGACTTAATTATAACATAATAACACACAGAAATGCGAGCCTTGGGTCATTAATATGGTCCAATTCAGAAACTATCATCTCGAAAACAAGACGTTTATTCTTTCAGTGAAATACGGAACCGTTCCGTATTTTATCTAACGGGTGGCATCCCTAAGTCTAAATATTCCTGTTACATTGCACAACCTTCAATGTTATGTCATAATTAGGTAAAATCCTGGCAAATTAGTTTGCAATGAGCCAGGCGGCCCAAACTGTTGCATATACCCTGACTCTGCGTGCAATGAACGCAAGAGAAGTGACACAATTTCACATGGTTAATATTGCCTGCTAACCTGGATTTCTTTTAGCTAAATATGCAGGTTTAAAAATATATACTTCTGTGTATTGATTTTAAGAAAGGCATTGGTGTTTATGGTTAGGTACATGTTGGAGCAACGACAGTTCTTTTTCGCGAATGCGCACTGCATCGATGATATGATATGCAATGCAGGACACGGCAATTCGCCATGTTTATGTGTTGCAAGACCAACCCATGTAGTAAGCTCCAGCGTAAAGAGAGTCATGCACTATTGAATTTTCATACCGGAAGGAGAAACGCATATTACGCATTGCATTATTCGGTGAACGCGCAGATTCAGCTGTTTATATATCAATCATTATGGCGACTAAGTCAAGTCTAGATATACAGATGTACACACAACTTTAGAATAAATTGATTGGGAAGGTGAGACAGATATTGTTGTAGGACGCTTCATTTAGCGATTGTGGAGGAATATTTTTTGAACTGGAGAGGACATTGTTTTGGACTGGTAAGTTCTTATCATGCTAATGCCCTTGTTTGAAATTAATAATATTATGTGATTTTTTATTTATTTTAGAAGCAATATATAAACATTTAATGTCATGAAATGTGAAATGCGTGTGTCTGCCGCCCCACCCCAACCCACACGAAATAGCCTATTTGAGGCTGTTGAGGAGAGGGCAGGACCACATCAATGGCCAAAGTGAAATGGAGACAGTAGATACAGCTGGTCTGTTGTAATATAATAAAAAGACAGTAGATCTAGCTGGTCTGTCATAATATAATAGAGACAGTAGATCTAGCTGAAATGTCATAATATAAAAGAGACAGTAGATCTAGCAGGTAATAATAATATATTCAACCTTCAACTTTTATATATATCTGTTTATTATACCTGTTGATACAGGGCTCAAATGTGAAACTATTCTAACTGAACATTTTCTTTCACAGTGACACTGACTCCGAATGGGAGTCTTATCCGTTGTCCTGTGCGAATTTAAGTATGCTCTCTCTAATTCTCTCTTTCTCTCTCTCGGAGGACCATGCGGCAGGACTACCTGGCATGATGACTCCTTGCTGTCCCCAGTCCACCTGGCCTTGCCGCTGTTCCAGTTTCAACTGTTCTGCCTGCGGCTATGGAACCCTAAACTGTTCATTTTTACTCGAGGTGCTGTCCTGTTACAACCACTGTGATCTCCACCCGGCACACCCAGAAGAGGACTGGCCACCCCTCATAGCCTGGTTCCTCTCTAGGTTGCTTCCTAGGTTTTTGCCTCTCGGGAGTTTTTCCTTGCCACCGTGCTTCTACACCTGCATTGCTTGCTGTTTGGGGTTTTAGGCTGGGGCTATATAAATTGATTTGATTTCATAGAGGACTGAGGGTCTGTGTGTATATATATATATTTTTTTCCCATTATTTTATTTTTCTTCTTTTTTTTTCTCAATCTTTTTTTGGGGGGGGTGTGTTAGAATACCATTTTGTTATTTTGTATATAGTTATTTATTTCAAAATGTATACCTTCACCAATTTGGCCACTTGGGTACATTGGGGCAACTTGTGTGGGACACCAGGGTGACTTCATGATAAATGTCATGTAAGCACACTCATTTTGGAAGTTATCATTCTGAAACTTTGCACAAGTACTGTTGCCCTCATATTTTTCACTGAAATTGTCCCCATCATCCTATCTGAATGTTTGTTTTATCTTGTTCATTTTAAAGATGATACGAAAATAAAAAACATGTTTTTTTCATTGTTTTATCTAAACCAGATCTATTGTGTGTTATTCTCCTACATTCAATTCACATTTACACAAACTTCAGAGTGTTTTCTTTCAAATGGTACCAAGAATATGCATATCCTTGGTTCTGTGCCTGAGCTACAGGCTGTTAGTCTTCAGGCGGAAATTGCACAAAGTAGGGGGAGAGCTGCAAGAGGTTATTAACAATCAGAGTATATGGTCATTTTTAGATATGAAATGATCAACTTTACCCTGTATAACGGGGACAGCAATGCCTTTGCGAGGCACAATGCATGGCCAAAGCTGGAGGAGAAAATAGTCTCACTAAAAACTTCCAAATAGTCAAAACCATTTGATTTTTGGTTGGGGGTGAAATCCCAAAAGATGTGCTTATACATTCATTGGCTATGTCATAGCTAATTTGTAAACATACCTATACATCTATATATAGGAGAAATGTCCTCTGGTCTGATGAAACAAAAATAGAACTGTTTGGCCATAATGACCATCGATATGTTTGGAGGAAAACGGGGGAGGCTTGCAAGCCGAAGAATACCATCCCAGCCGTGAAGCACGGGGGTGGCAGCATCATGTTGTGGGGGTGCTTTGCTGCAGGAGGGACTGGTGCACTTCACAAAATAGATGGCATCATGAGGGAGTAAAATTATGTGGATATATTGAAGCAATATCTCAGGAAGTTAAAGCTTGGTCGCAAATAGGTCTTGCAAATGGACAATGACCCCAAGCATACTTCTAAAGTTGTGTCAAAATGGCTTAAGAACAACAAAGTCAAGGTTTTGGAGTGGCCATCACAAAGCCCTGACTTCTTCAATCCTATAGAAAATGTGTGGGCAGAACTGAAAAGGCGTGTGCGAGCAAGGAAGCATACAAACCTGACTCAGTTACACCAGCTCTGTCAGGAGGAATGGGCCAAAATTCACTCAACATATTGTGGGAAGCTTGTGGAAGGATACCCAAAACTTTTGACCCAAGTTAAACAATTTAAAGGCAATGCTTCCAAATACTAATTGAGTGTACTGTATGTAAACTTCTGACCCACTGGGAATGTGATGAAAGAAATAAAAGCTGAAATAAATAATTCTCTACACTATTATTCTGACATTTCACATTCTTAAAATAAAAAGGGGTGATCCTCACTGAATTATATGTCAGGAATTGTGAAAAACTGAGTTTAAATGTATTTGGCTAAGGTATATGTAAACTTCCGACTTCAACTGTACATGCGTATACTTCAGATGCACCCCACTCACACACATTGTTTACCTTGAGGTCCTTGTTGAGCCCGATGATGGCGGTGGGGGTGAAGGCCAGGGAGAGGAAATGGGAAAGGGGGAACCAGAACCAGAACTGGGTGAATACCAGCAGGCCCACCACTGATGGCATGTGGGTGTGGCCCGTCCTCGACTGCAGCGAGATGGTGACGTTACGGCCACCTACACACACACACACACACACAAAGGGAAGGAGAGTTTTGACATATTCGTGATAATCTTTGTGCTTTGGCAACAATGATCTTCCACTTCAGTCAACCATAAATCGGAGAAATAGAGAGACAAAAAGACAGAATTAGGTGCAAAAGGGGGATACAATGAAACTAATCTCGTTCTCAGACACTTCCGCCCAAATGCGCTAAGTGTCTGGTGGACCAAAGAGTCAAACTCGGCCTTCGTCAGCCAATACAGAAAGACAGGGAGAAACTCCCGGCGCATAGACATTGGTTTAATCTACCAACCAACCATCTCCTATAACATCTTCCCCCTAATCCTCCCCAGTATGTGTCTTGTGCACCTCGGTTATGGAGCCACGCTTCACAGTAGTGTGATTTGCAAAAATGGACAAATACAGAATTCTATAGTCACTCCAACTAATGCCAACTTTTAATTGTTGATGTCCCAGGCTTACAGTTGCATTCGGAAAGTATTCAGACCCCTTGACTTTTTCCACGTTACAGCCTTATTCTAAAATGGATTTAATTGTTTTTTCCCCCCTCATCAATCTACACCAAGCCTGGGCAAAGGCCAGCCCGAGGAAAGTATACAGCCTGTGACATGATTCAATACGGGCCACGGAATCATGCTCAGATCACAGAGAATTTGCGATAGTAAAGTTTAGAAAAACGTATGTTAGTCCAATTAAAAGCCCAATGAATACTCGCCTTTGCATAACGATTTAAGGCCCACCGCTTGTGGGACATTTATTTTGAAGGCACATATGAATAACTGCATGAAGACAGACAGTGACTGACAGGCTAACACACACGTGACAGTTACAAATAGCTAGAAATTGTGCAATAATGTGTTTTTCAAAGATTTCAAAGGAAAGGAAAGTAGACAATGAATTTAGGGTGTTCCAGCAAGAGTGGACATCGAAATATTTATTTATTGAGGTATCAGGGAAAGCTGTGTGCTTAATGTGCAAAGAGAGCATCGCTGTCTTGAAAGACTACAACTTGTCCCAACATTTCCAGATGAAGCATGCAGAAAAATATAGGAATATGTCTTCTGAGCAGAGGGCAAGTGCATTGAAAGAGTTGCTTTCTCAGTTGGAAAATCAGCAAGGACTTTTCACAAAACTGCATTCAACAAACGACAGAATTGCGAGAGCTAGCTATGTACTGTCCCACAAAATTGTTAAACATAGCAAGCCAATCACTGAAGGTGAAATCATTAAAGAATATTTAATTGACTCTGCAGCAATACTTGCCCCGACAAGAAAGATCTGTTTGAAAATGTTTCCCTGTCAAGACAAACAGTGACACGGCGTGTTGAGGACAATGCAGAGAATATGGAACAACAGTTGAAAGACAAGGTAAAGGATTTCACATATTTGTGAAATTTCCTTGGCCCTAGATGAGAGCAGTGATGCACGTGACAAGACGCAGTTGTTGATATTCTTACAAGACATAACCCCAGACTTTAAAATTACAGAGGAGCTTGCTTCAGTGCAGTCAATGAAGAGCACAACCGCAGGGAAACATTTATTGGAGGAGGTTTTGAAAAGTTATCCAGTGTGACCACTGATGGGTGCCCAAACTTGACAGGAAAAAACATTGGTCTTTTGAAAAGGATACAAGATCAAGCAGCTGAGCTGAACCCAGATAAGAAAATGATTTTCCTGCATTGCATTATTCATTTGGTGCTGCTCTGTAAATGTGTTCTGAAAATTAGCCATGTTGTGGATACAGTCAGTAAAGTGGTAAACTTCAAAAGAGCAAAATCTTTAAAATCAAAGACAGTTTGTCTCACTGTTGGATGAGACAGTCAGGTCATGCAGATCTCCCCTACCACACAAATGTGAGATGGCTGAGTTTGGGGAAGGTGCTTAAAAGGGTGTGGGACCTGAAGTCAGAGATTGCTGAGTTTTTGCAAATGAAAGGAAAATGTGGATTTCCCTCAGCTGCAAGATAAAGAATGGTTGGCTGATTTTGCCTTCACCGTGGACATCATGGCCCTCATGAATGAACTGAATTCCAAACTACAAGGGAAAGGCCTTTTTGCACATCAGATGTACAGCCTTGTCAAAGCCTCAAGGGAAACTTACTCCTCCTGACCCGCCAAGTAGAAGTCAACAATCTCACCCACCTTCCAACACTACTAGTCTGTTCTAGAGGTCGACCGATTATGATTTTTCAACACCGATACCGATTGGAGGGCCAAAAAAAGCAGATACCGATTAATTGGCCGATTTTTATATATACATTTGTAATAAAGACAATTACAACAATGCTGTTAATATAATACATAAATAAAATCTATTTAGTCTCAAATAAATAATGAAACATTCTCAATTTAGTTTAAATAATGCAAAAACAAAGCGTTGGAGAAGAAAATAAAAGTGCAATATGTGCCAGGTAAAAAAGCTAACGTTTAAGTTCCTTACTTAGAACATATGAGTAAGGAATGAAAGCTGGTGGTTCAATATAGTAGTTATTCTAAGAATTATGACGCGTCGACTATTTCTTTCTATACATTTGTATTTCATATGCCTTTGACTATTGTATGTTCTAATAGCCACTTTAACATTGCCAGCCTAATCTCAGGAGTTGATAGGCTTGAAGTCCTAAACAGCGCTGTGAAGCAAGCATTGCTAAGAGCTGCTGGCAAACGCTGTAAAGATTGAATGAATGCTTACGAGCCTGCTGCCGCCTACCAATGCTCAGTCAGACTGCTCTATCAAATCAGACGTAATTATAATAAACACAGCAATACAAGCCATTGGTCATTAATATCATCAAATCATCAAGAAACTATCATTTCGTAAATAGAATAAACATTTTATCAGTGAAATACGGAACAGTTCCGTATTTTATCAAACGGGTGGCATCCATAAGTCTAAATATTGCTGTTACATTGCACAACCTTCAATGTTATGTCATAATTATGTAAAATTCTGGCAAATTAGTTTCCATTGAGTCAGGCGGTCCAAACTGCTAACCTGGATTTCTTTTAGCTAAATATGCAGGTTTAAAAATATATACTTCAGTGTATTGATTTTAAGAAAGGCATTGATGTTTATGGTTAGGTACATTCGTGCAACGATTGTGCTTTTTTCGCGAATGCGCTTTTGTTAAATCATTTGGCAAAGTAGGCTGTGATTCAATGATAATTTAACAGGACCCGCATTGATTATATGCAACGCAGGACAAGCTAGTTAACCTATTAATATCATCAACCATGTGTAGTTAGCTAGTGATTATGTGAAGATTGATAGTTTTTTATAAGATAAGTTTAATGCTAGCTAGCAACTTACCTTGGCTCCTTGCTGCACTCGTGTAACATGTGGTCAGCCTGCATGTTTAAATGTAGTGTTGAGTGCTCTCTGTGTGTTTTGTGCATACCTGTTAACCTCTTGAACCTCTGGGGGCAGTATTTCATTTTTGGATGAAAAACGTTCCCGTTTTAAACAAGATATTTTGTCACGAAAAGATGCTTGTCTATGCATATAATTGACAGCTTTGGAAAGAAAACACTGACTTTTCCAAAACTGCAAAGATGGTCTGTGAGTGCCACAGAACTAATGCTACAGGCGAAACCAAGATGACATTTCATACAGGAAGTGAGCCAGATTTTGAATGCGCTGTGTTCCAATGTCTCCTTATATATGGCTGTGAATGCGCAAGTAATGAGCCTACACTTTCTGTCGTTTCCCCAAGGTGTCTGCAGCATTGTGACGTATTTGTAGGCATATCATTGGAAAATTGACCATAAGAGACTACATTTACCAGGTGTCCGCTCGGTGTCATCCGTCGAAACTATTGCGTAATCTCCAGGTGCGTGCATTTTTCCATTTTGTTCAGAGGAGAAACCAAAACTGCCACGAGTGATTTATCATCGAATAGATATGTGAAAAACACCTTGAGGATTGATTCTAAACAACGTTTGCCATGTTTCTGTCGATATTATGGAGTTAATTTGGAAAAAAGTTTGCCGCTGTAATGACTGAATTTTCGGGGGTTTTTCTTAGCCAAACGTGATGAACAAAACGGAGCGATTTCTCCTACACAAATAATATTTTTGGAAAAACTGAACATTTGCTATCTAACTGAGAGTCTCCTCATTGAAAACATCCGAAGTTCTTCAAAGGTAAATGATTTTATTTGAATGCTTTTCTTGTTTTTGTGAAAATGTTGCCTACTGAATGCTAGGCTTAATGCTATTATGCTAGCTATCAATACTCTTACACAAATGCTTGTGTAGCTATGGTTGAAAAGCATTTTTTGAAAATCTGAGATGACAGTGTTGTTAACAAAAGGCTAAGCTTGTGAGCCAATATATTTATTTCATTTGCGATTTTCATGAATAGTTAACGTTGCGTTATGGTAATGAGCTTGAGGCTATAATTACGCTCCCGGATACGGGATTGCTCGTCGCAACAGGTTAACAAGAGTTCTGTCCATGGTGCTGAATGCACAGTGTACTTTTCCCTCCGTGTAGTTCATTGCATGTTTAATAATGAAAATACCTACCAAAAGGAGAACATGGATGTGGTTTATTTCTGTGCATGTTAAAAAGTAGCATATCTGGACATGATTTACAGTAGATATATCTGTCAACAGTCATACACATGATGTATAATCCTGTAATATGATTCTGGCCCACGATGGCAAAAATATATTCTAATGTGGCCCTCCATGGAAAATAATTGTCCAGTACTGATCTCCACACACACACACACAGCAAAAACAGGTTTTTAGAAATGTTAGCAAATTTAATTATCACATTTACATAAATATATGGGGAATTGGAAATAATGCCGACAATTACATTGATGGAATCTACAATCTGCACTATTTCTGTCATTCTGAGCACCGTGGGTGGTGTGTTTGTGTGTGGGGTCCCAGAGAGCTGCACATCAAACACTTGACACACACACACACACACTCACAGATGTGTATACGCATACCCCAAACACAGGCTGGAGCAGAAAGGCATACGTCACTCTGCTAACATTGGGCCTTGTGTATTACCTCGATCGAGAACAGCAGGTCCCTCTACGTGTTAAATGCTGTCTAAATACACATCAGGTGCGGGTGTATACAACCTGGTGTATACACAACCAAGCCTTGTTTCATTTTGAAGAATACTTAGTCAAATTTAACACACATTTTTACACAAGTTTAAATCAGAATTATGCTGTGCATGTGCACTTTGTGTGTGTGTGTGTGTGTGTGTGTCAGAGTAAAGGAGCCTATATTGCACTCATACTGCATTGGGGTTAGTCTTTTGCAATATTTGTGTTCCCATAATGCTTTTAGCCGATCCGTGCCACTACAGCAACAGACAAGATCAAACCGGGATCCCCCATTCTCCTGCCAAGATAAAGAACTCCCAACTCCCTCTGTTTTCTGTCGCATTAGACCGCCCAGACAAGATCGTAATACGGGATCGTAAGCCAGATAGCACACTGAAGCTATCGCCTCTTCCTCAACCCTTAACTGTCAGGCCAATGCTGACAGCTATGTGTTGAGTACTTTAAAGGCAGCTTCCACCTAAAGAACAATCACTTCACTTCTAGTGTATCACTTTGATTTCAGATGTGGATGTGGAGTATTAGTCTTAAGTTATGAGTGGGGTTGGATAATCATATGAAATGTGACATGCGGAAACCATTAGGGTTCCATTTCATGATCTCTGGTGCTCATTACCGAGGGTTTAGCTTTCGAAAGCAGCTCTCGCAAGAAACCGCACACCCACCCGTTCCCTCCGTCTCGCCAGACGTTCCCTCATTCATTACGTAGAATTATACTCCTTTTAATCTAGCTTTTCAGTGTCTGCTCATGTATTCAGTTCTCAAAGCTCCTCCAATATGTTTTTTTTTTTTTTGTTGAAAATAATGTAGAAGATGCTCTTATCCAGGGCAACTTTCTAAAGAAATCCCTCTGCTCTGTTATGCTAAAGGACCTTATGCCACCACAAAAAAAAAATGGTAGTTGATCTAGCTAGTAATCACATAACACCTATGGATTCTGGGAAAAGAAGTCCCCTCCCCAAGGAAAATTACAATTCAACAGAGCATAAAAACAGAGCATACCCCTCCTTTTTAAGAGACTTGTGTGACACTCATTTAGGCGCAGCAACTCGAATCTGTGAGTCACTCTGGCGACAAAATCCATTTGTTCGGGCATTAGGAGGGACCATTTCAGATGTCAAAATAAAGGAATTAAATGACCCACAAGTCATCATCACTGTAATTACATAGGAAAAAAACTGGGCTGAAGCGGCACGTGATTTAACCACTATTGTCTGATTGTCATTTTTTATGATTGTGCCCAGAGAGGGTGTGTGTATGAAAGAAAAGTTTAGTTGAGCATGTGCGTTTACGTTATTGCCACATATGTACCGTGTGTGGGGCACAAAGTAAAAGTGCTGAGAGAAAAAAACAGCAGGCGGGTAAGTCCATAACAGTATGGCAGTGTAGGCCTACATAAACAACCTTTATGCCCAAGGTGTACTGACACACCCGCCGCACTGTCACGCTAGCTGCCATGCCACCATCACCAGAGTGTAAGAGCACACCAAACAAAATCTGGAAAGACGCTGAAAATTATACAGGCACACATGTTGTGCCTCCTGCCGTTTCCAATTTAAAATGAGAGTCTCTTGCACAATCTGTATATGTATTCTGTGTGATAAATATAACGACTAACTAAAATACACACACGCCAATTTAATTCCACTAAATTATGAACCTATAGATCGATAAGCATGACCGGTCAAATGTATTTACATTGACTGGTATTTCCATCAATGAATAGGCTAAAAATCATTATTTTACAATGGGACTTTTTTTCTTCTCCTGGACAATTGGCAGAGATCAGTTTTATTTATCAGGCTTTTCATTTATTCATTTTCGGTCCAAAAGCGGGATAATAGTGACGACTGATGTGCTTTTTTAGGCCGGTTCGGTTTAGGTGCAATTATAAAAACATCACGGTTTTCAATTTATATTATTGTTTTAAACATTAAATGCATTATGAAATAATGACATTAAAATGATTAGAGCTTTTTAATAGAAATTCCAAAGCCAAAAACAGTGAACATTCAATTGCCAAAACATTGAAAATATTCCATAATCTCTGTCAGGGCCACAAAGAAAAATAGGAAATTACTATGAAATAATAAAATATTTCAGTTGTGTATATTACTTAGTTTTATTTGATGACTTTATAATTGTTCATTCCTTAGTCATCATCTGATCTCTACTCAGGCAGTAGCAGCCAGCCAGCCAACCATCTAACATTACATTCTCTCTGTTTTCCCCATACTGTACTGTCTTTAGTCATCCTATTTAGCTAGGCTAGCCTGCCTAAGTACGGTGCAGAGCTGTCTGACAATCATTTTTACTTGTTTTTCAAAGTAGATCAGACATACTTTCAAACTTTCTCCATCCCTCTCGCCTGTTGTTGTGAACATTCCTCTCATGTGGCTGTGTATGTCTCTCTCGTGTAATATCATCTAACTTAACGTAGCAGGCGTAAAAGTGCATCCAACTTTAGTTGTTTAATAACCACACAAAAGAAACATTGACATTTTGGTTAATCTCTGCACTAACGGCTAACGGAAACCCTGGCGAACACGCACACACAGTCAGACTAACAGTAATAAGAGTCATGTGGCTGTTCTCATTGCTGGACAACCAGGTGCTAATGCATCGTAGCATCATCGCTTCCAGAGAAGGAAGTTGGGGAAAATCACAGAACACAGGGGTGGTCAAGCCCAGTAGGGCGGCTGGAACTGGACCCCTTGTAAATATTGCCAACACACACACACACACTTCCCCTAAAGAGCAGACTGAAACAGATACACCCACAAGTTTTCTGAAGAAATCCCACCGCTGCAACCAAATATCAGTCACACACACTTGACACAAGACACTGACCTGCATCCAGGATGCCCTGGGCCAGGATGGCCCCGAACTTGGCCATGACGTCATCATGCTTGTCATTGATGACCTTGGAGTAGAGCTGCCGGAACTGGTTCACCTGTGCCGGGAAAGCAACGAAAACCATTATGACTCAAACTCATTGATCAGTTTATTTGGTGGGCCTCCACATTACAATCTAGCACTCGTATTCGATGAAATATACTTAAATTCTTTGTTTTCAGCTGCATATGGGAGACCTTTTGGCTGCCACGTCACTTTGGCTTTGATAAAGCCAATATGCATGCCAAGGCCCACATTTGGAACTGACATGAAGTGAGCGCCACTATTAGCTGGTTAAAAACTCACTAGCCACACTTCTCGATAATAAATATTTAAGAAGGGTTATAATGGTTACAACATTACCATTTATAATTCCATGTAAGATATTTAAAAAACGAGTCCTGTAAAGTAAGTGGCCCACCTGGGAGTGTGAGGCACAGAGGCACATACTCGACGAACACGATTTAACACAACTGCACCGAATCGCCTTCCTGTCTCGAGAACACTTGAAAACATCAGTGTGGCTTCACATTTAAACAAGCCCACCGCAATTAATGACAGCGTGGCTTCAATCATAAAAAATGTCATGCAACGAAATAACCCAGAGAGGGTGTGTGTATGAAAGAAAAGTTTAGTTGAGCATGTGCGTTTACGTTATTGCCACATATGTACCGTGTGTGGGGCACAAAGTAAAAGTGCTGAGAAAAAAAACAGCAGGCGGGCAGTCCATAACAGTATGGCAGTGTAGGCCTACATAAACAACCTTTATGCCCAAGGTGTACTGACACACCCGCCGCACTGTCATGCTAGCTGCCATGCCACCATCACCAGAGTGTAAGAGCACACCAAACAAAATCTGGAAAGACGCTGAAAATTATACAGGCACACATGTTGTGCCTCCTGCTGTTTCCAATTTAAAATGAGAGTCTCTTGCACAATCTTTCAAACCGCCCCGAGCTCAAAGGCTGTTGATGTACAGGCCGCGACCAGAGGACGCTTTGAAAATGAGTCTGGCATTTCTTAAACGGCTGTGACAGAGCTTGTTGTGTAAAACGGGGAGAGAGCAGCTCCTTTTAGCTAGCCTCACCACCCTTCTCCTTCCTACCCTCTGCTGACTGATATCCCTTTCAAACAGAACCCGAAAACCTGCCACCTTTTCTTTATATCTGAAAGGTATTACTGGCGACAAAGCCTGTACTTTTATTTCCGCCAACCAGCATAGTAATGATTGCGGTAAGGAATTTCAAAGTCTCGCCAACCCCTCAGTATCAACATCGTCTTTTATCTTACCAACTTTGGCATGGGATTAAATCATGAACATTCTATTTTTGTTGTCCGACATAAAACTTGTCTTTGTCATTATGAAAAAGTATATCACAAAAACAGCAGTCTGCATAATTTTTTGCACCCCCACCCCACCCCAAAAAAATAATAATATTTAAGATATGTCAATCTAACAAGCCAGGCAACAAAAACTAACATTCTAGACAATGTTGAGAACATTTCAATAGGCTACAGTAGCATACTATGCAAACAGATAATTCCACCATCAGCGATACAACGAAGATATATTAAAGTCAGTGAATAACAAAGTTACTGGTCGCCAATTTCTCTCCTAAATGTGGACTGTGAATGGGATGGACTGTTTCACTTCCACTCACCTTGGGACAGGTGACCTCGGTCTGCTGGATCATGACGAGGGCTGATGAGATGAGGGCGCCCTGTCTCACATAGTTCACCGGGTCATTAGTCATGGGCTCCAGCAGGTTGATGGCCTCCTGAGAAGAGAGAAAGAACAAAATAACTTTTCAATGATAATACAATACAAACTAAACAAATACCTAGATGACAACTTGAACAGCAAACAAGACGAGGTTATCGTTTTGTTTAGACTCCAAATAAATACATAGATAAAGTTGGATGCTCACTAAGTACGAGCACAGTACTTTGCTGTTCTACAGGAGGATAAGCCCCAGGTCCTTAAGGGAGAAGAGGCTCAGGTGGGTAAACAGTGAGCTCCCTCAGGCCAGTTAGGAACTTCTAGGCCAGTGTTTGGACCAGCGCTCTCCTGGGTATTAAGAAGTAAGCCTGGCAGAGGGTGCCAGCTCAGCCGCTTGGCACAAGTTACCAAGGGCTTCTGAGGAAGGGCGGGCTCAGCTGTGCCAGGGCAAACCTCAGCACTCAGCAGTGAGGACCCAAGATGAGGCCTACACTTGAGATCTCTATCAGATTTCATAGATTGAAAACACTTTAGAAAGTAAAGCTAAGCAAAGAGATTTATTCAATCCACTAATACGAAACAAGTGTATTTAACATGGAAACATACTAATTTTTTGTATTTTGATTGTGAACATTTACTATTTGAGGCATGGGTAGCGCCATTGGTAGGACTGAGCAAATTGTGCATTTCCGCAGAGACTGAAAGTGAATGCTGCCACACCTCTACTAGACCAGAAATGTTTCTCACATCTTTTAATACTCTGTCATTGAGATCAGAACAACAATATTAAGGCAAGAAACTGTATACAATCTGTTTTTATGTTAATTATTTGAGTACTTTTCCGATTGATGAGTCTGTGAAATTTACTTTTGATAACAAGCCGAGTAACGTTAGACAATTGAACCAGCCTAAACGAGACAAGGTAGCTAGCTAGCCTACTTGATTTAGGTCTTCTCTTGTCTTTTTGATGTAAGTGTTTTCATTGATAACGGCACAAAGTCAAATGCTCATATTGACAATTGAAAAAGCATTTGTCATTAGGTAGTATGCACGAGAGCAGGCCTGGGCAAAGGCAGGCCCGGGGGGCATATGCTGCACAGGACAAGAGTCAATACGGGCTACGGAATCATGCTCAGATCAAAGAATTTGCAATAGTAAAGTTTTGAAAAACGTATTTGTTATTCATTTGAAAAGCCCAATGAATACTTGCCTTTTTGTAACGATTTAACTCCCACCGCTTGTGGAAATTTATTTTGAAGGCACGTATAAATAACTGCACAAGGACAGACAGGCTGACACACACGTCACCGTCACAAATAGTAGCTAGCTAGAAATTGCGGGAACATTTTACAAAGATGTTAAAAATTAAAAATAAATGGTGCTGAATGCAGTGTACTTTTCCCTCCATGTAGTTCATTGCATGTTTAATAATGAAAATAAATACTTACCAAAAAGGAGAACATGGATGTAGTTTATTTCTGTGCATGTTAAAAAGTAGCATATCTAGACGTGATTTACAGTAGATATATCTGTCAACACAGTCATACACATGATGTATAATCCTGTAATAGGATTCTGGCCCACGATGGCAAAAATATATTCTAATGTGGCCCTCCATGGAAAATAATTGCCCAGGCCTGAGCTAGAGCTAGCTAAACCGAACTGGCTAGTGATTAAGATATGAAGCTGCTGTAGCTAGCAAGCCAGGAAGAGAGAATATCTGCAGGACTGCTATGTTACCAGTAAAATGTAATGTTATGATCCCATATACAGTCATTTTTAACAACTAGCTAGCTGACTAGGTTTATGTGTCGGTTTATCTGTGATATGATTCCTATAACCTCAGTTTCTTTTTAGATGCATGCCATCAAAGCCACTACACAACACTAATTGCACTACAACGGTGACAAACGGTGCCCACAAACTGTTAGGGCCAACATAAAGCTGTCCCAACAGCAAAGCTTTCTTTTCAGCACCATGGAGTGAATACACACCACCGCTACACCTGGCTAGGCTATCAGCGGAGCCTTGTCGGTCAGCGAAACAGTTAATTCAGCCTCATTTACTGCCTTTAAAAAAAAACATAGCTGACTTGCTTAAACAAATGTAGTTTCTACTGACTTGAGATGTACAAACTTTGGCATGGGAACGATAAGCTGATAAGAGGCCATCATTAATATCGATTAAGACATTAATGAGCGAGCTAAGATGGACGTGGTCAATATAACTATTTGTTCAGCACTTTTGAAATGTACAGCGACAGAATTCAAAACATGGATCGTTCTTACAGTATTCACCAAGTCAGAACCGTAGGATAAATAAAGGGGGTATATAAGCAGACAATGAAAGCACTTACAATATTCAATGATTACATCTCTCTAAAACAGGCTATAGGCTACATGCGCACCACCAAGTCCGCAGCGATTCTGCAGCGATACGCCATTCATCTGGTTTGCGCTTAGTGGGACTATCATTTGTTTTTCAACAGGACAATGACCCAACATGTCCAGGCTGTGTAAGGGCTATTTGACCAAGAAGGAGAGTGATGGAGTGCTGCATCAGATGACCTGGCCTACACAATCACCCGACCTCAACCCAATTGGAATGGTTTGGGATGAGTTGTACCGCAAAATAAAGAAAAAGCAGCCAACAAGTGCTCAGCACATGTGGGAACTGCTTCAATAAATCATTCCAGGTGGAGCGGGTTGAGAGAATGCCAAGAGTGTGCAAAGCGATCATCAAGGCATTTTTTATATTTTGATTTGTTTAACACTTTTTTTGGTTACTACATGATTACAAATGTGCTCTGCCCTACCTGCCCTGAATTACGGGTCGCCACTGTCCCCATCATTTGAAGATGACTGATTTAATATTTTATTAATCAAATGTTTTTTTGTGATAGAAATTAGTCATTAGTCTTTCACATTACATATTTAGTAATGGCAGAATGCATTTTAAACTTCACCCAATGAAACTTTTGTATGACATAATAAATAAAAAAGTATTGATAGGAGTGGGGAAAAAAGGTACTTGTGCATTGATAAGCACACAAAACACGGCATTAACGATAAATAATAAAGATGGCACTTCTTAAAAACCTAATTCACACCGTACTGCAGAATTTGCAAGATTACTTGTCTTTCATTTCGGCACAAATGAAAATGTGGTACTGACTCACCCATGGATTGATGTTTCAGCACAGTCTCAATGAAGAGTTCGGAGTTTGATTAGCCTTGTGTTAAATGCCTGCTAGAGTTAGCAGCAGGCGGACGAGCAATATCAATATCTCCGGAAGAAGCCGGAGCTTCATGTGAAGCTAACTGAAGCTTCACATGGAGAAAACCCTGAGTAGATCTAGCTTTCTTTGTAGGATACCCCTCTGGTCTAAGGTTAGCTGGTTCGTAACTTTGCTACTTAGTCACACATTAACATATTATTTCATATATGGACTATCAGATATGAAATTACGTTACATGTTCTCAAATGCTAGAGTAAAAACCTTTCAATAATAAAATCTATTTTTGTCACCTGCAAGCTGATTGAGAACTTTTATAATTCCCTTCCATTCATGATTCCCATTTTTGTATGCTGAAGGGTCATTGCTACTCTGGTAAGACGAGGGCGAAGATGATGGCCTCTTCTCCCGCCCCTAGATCCCTGACCACCAGTGACAATATGCCAACCAAACATTAAACCAAACTCCTCCTGAGTTGCGCAAAAAGGTATAATTTCTCATTCATTCCCTTTCTATATAATTTATTAGACTTGAACATAGTTAATTCGAAAAGTTTCCAGACCCCTTGACTTTTTCCACATTTTGTTACGTTACAGCCTTATTCTAAAATTGATTAAATTGTTTTTTCTCCTCATCAAGCTATACACAATACATCAATAAGAAAGAAAAAACAAGTCTAGAAATGTTTGCAAAAATTGAAATATTCCATTTACATAGCTCAGTATTTAGTTGAAGCACATTTGGCAGCGTTCAATCTTGGTTTCATTAGACTAGAGAATCTTGTTACTCATGGTCTGAGAGTCTTTAGGTACCTTTTGGCAAACTCCAAGCGGGCTGTCATGTGCCTTTCTTTAACTGAGGAGTGGCTTCCCTCTGGCCACTCTACCATAAAGGCCTGAATGGTGGAGTGCCGCAAAGATGGTTGTTCTTCTAAAAGGTTCTCCCATCTTCACAGATGAACTCTGGACCTCTGTCAGAGTGACCATCTGTGTTTTGGTCACCTCCCTGACCAAGGCCCTTCTCCCCCGATTGCTCAGTTTGGCTAGGCAGCAAGCTCTAGGAAAAGTCTTGGTGGTTCCAAACTTCTTCCATTTAAGAATGATGGAGGACACGGTGTTCTTGGGGACCTTCAATGCAGAAATGTTTTGGTACCCTTCCCCAGATCTGTGCCTCGACACAATCCTGTGTCGGAGCTCTATGGACAATTCCTTCGACATCATGGCTTGGTTTTTGCTCTGACATGCACTGTCAACTGTGGGACCTTATATAGACAGGTTAGTGCCTTTCCGAAATTACCATAGGTGGACTCCAGTCAAGTTGTAGAAACATCAAGGAGGATCAATGGAAACAGGATGCACCAGAGCTCAATTTCGAGTCTCATAGCAAAGGGAATGTAAATACATATGTAAATAAGGTATTTCTATATTTTGCAAACATCTCTAAAAACCAGTTTTTGCTTTGTCATTATGGGGTATTGTGTGTAGATCGAGGGAAGAAAATAATTTTATCCATTTTAAAATAAGGCTGTAACGTAACGAAATGTGGAAAATGTCAAGGGGTCTGAATTCTTTCCGAATGCACTGTATTACTCTTTTCGAAACGTAAAATCAGACATTTGCTTACTTCAGTGTCATTCATTCATGATATAATTTGCACTGAAAGAGGAACATACAGAGAATGAACTGCCAGGTGCGTCATAATAGTCTGGAAGTAAAGCCACACTGGGAGCCAAATTTGAAATGGAATACATCGAATACATGGAGCAGGTGGAGAAGAAAAAAATCACATTAAAACAATATTTAAATGTATTTTCGGGAAGGGATGGGGTCACTATTCATGTAATACACACACACACACATACAAACACACACACACACACATATATACACGTGTATATATATATATATATATATATATATATATATATATATATATATATATATATATACACACACAGTGGGGCAAAAAATTATTTAGTCAGCCACCAATTGTGCAAGTTCTCCCACTTAAAAAGATGAGGCCTGTAATTTTCATCATAGGTACACTTCAACTATGACAGAATGAGACAAAATGAGAAAGAAAGAAAATCACATTGTAGGATTTTTAATGAATTTATTTGCAAATTGTGGTGGAAAATAAGTTTTTGGTCAATAAGTTAATCTCAATACTTTGTTATATACCCTTTGTTGGCAATGACAGAGGTCAAATGTTTTCTGTAAGTCTTTCACAAGGTTTTCACACACTGTTGCTGGTATTTTGGCCCATTCCTCCATGCAGATCTCCTCTAGATCAGTGATGTTGTGGGGCTGTTGCTGGGCAGCACGGACTTTCAATTCCCTCCAAAGATTTTCTATAGGGTTGAGATCTGGAGACTGGCTAGGCCACTCCAGGACCTTGAAATGCTTCTTACGAAGCCACTCCTTCGTTGTCCGGGCAGTGTGTTTGGGATCATTGTTATGCTGAAAGACCCAGCCACGTTTCATCTTCAATGCCCTTGCTGATGGAAGGAGGTTTTCACTCAATGGCCCCATTCATTCTTTCCTTTACACGGATCAGTCGTCCTGGTCCCTTGGCAGAAAAACAGCCCCAAAGCATGATGTTTTCACCCCCATGCATCACAGTAGTTATGGTGTTCTTTGGATGCAACTCAGCATTCTTTGTCCTCCAAACACAACAAGTTTTTACCAAAAAGTTATATTTTGGTTTCATCTGACCATATGACATTCTCCCAATCTTCTTCTGGATCATCAAAATGCTCTCTAGCAAACTTCAGACTGGCCTGGACATGTACTGGCTTAAGCAGGGGGACACGGTCTGGCACTGCAGGATTTGAGTCCCCGGGGGCTTAGTGTGTTACTGATGGTAGGCTTTGTTACTTTGGTCCCAGCTCTCTGCAGGCATTCACTAGGTTCCCCCGTGTGGTTCTGGGATTTTTGCTTACCGTTCTTGTGATAATTTTGACCCCACGGGGTGAGATCTTGCGTGGAGCCACAGATCGAGGGAGTTTATCAGTGGTCTTGTATGTCTTCCATTTCCTAATAATTGCTCCCACTGTTGATTTCTTCAAACCAAGCTGCTTACCTATTGCAGATTCAGTCTTCCCAGCCTGGTGCAGGTCTACAATTTTGTTTCTGGTGTCCTTTGACAGCTCTTTGGTCTTGGCCATAGTGGAGTTTGGAGTGTGACTGTTTGAGGTTGTGGACAGGTGTCTTTTATACTGATAACAAGTTCAAACAGGTGTCATTAATACAGGTAACGAGTGGAGGACAGAGGAGCCTCTTAAAGAAGAAGTCAGGTCTGTGAGAGCCAGAAATCTTGCTTGTTTGTAGGTGACCAAATACTTATTTTCCACCATAATTTGCAAATAAATTCATAAAAAATTCTACAATGTGATTTTCTGGATTTATCCCCCTCATTTTGTCTGTCATAGTTGAAGTGTACCTATGATGAAAATTACAGGCCTCTCATCTTTTAAGTGGGAGAACTTGCACAATTGGTGGCTGACTAAATACTTTTTTGCCCCACTGTATATACATCAATAGTTATTGGGGAATTATTTCATAGTTTCTTCACAGATATATTATTTTCCCATTTCAGTCTTATAGCAACCCTATGCTTGGTGTGACTGTTATAGGAAGAGGAGACCATCTGATACACCTGGAAATATTTTGATATGAACCTGGAATTAAAATTAAAGAGGACCAGTGCTTCTATAGTGAAACAAATCTCACATAAGTCCAGTTTGCGAGCAATGTTAGGCTACATTGTATCGTTGTTTCTTCTTCAGAGCGCAGTGGTGAGCAACAAAATAATATCACTTCACCAAGACACCCACGAGTTCAAGTTTAGCACTTTATCCACAAATGTTTTTAATGATCTGAATTATTTTTTTTATTTCACCTTTATTTAATCAGGTAGGCCAGTTGAGAACAAGTTCTCATTTACAACTGCGACCTGGCCAAGATAAAGCAACACAGTGCGACAAAAACAACAGAGTTACACATGGGATAAACAAACGTACAGTCAATAACACAATAGAAAATCTGTATACAGTGCAAACGAAGTAAGGAGGTAAGGCAATAAAAAAGGCTATAGTGGCAAAGTAATTACAATTTAGCAAGTAACACTGGCGTGATAGATGTGAGGATGAGGATGTGCAAGTATAAATACTTGTGTGCAAAATAGCAGAAAAATATATATAAATAAATATGGGGATAAGGTAGGAAGTTGGTTGAATGGGCTATTTATAGATGGCCTGTGTACAACGATCGGTAAGCAGCTCTGACTCTTGAAGTTATTGAGGGAGATATAAGTCTCCAACTTCAGTGTTTTTTTGCAATTCGTTCCAGTCATTGCCAGCAGAGAACTAGAAGGAAAGGCCAAATGAGGTGTTGGCTTTGGGGATGACCAGTGAAATATACCTGCTGGAGCGCATGCTACGGGTGGGTGTTGCCATGGTGACACGTGAGCTGAGATACGGCGGGGCTTTACCTAGCAAAGACTTAGAGGACCTGAAGCCAATGGGTTTGGCGACGAATATGTAGCGAGGACCCGCCAACGACAGCCTACAGGGGGCAATGATGGGTAGTATATGGGGCTTTGGTGACAAAACGGATGGCACTGTGATAGACTGCATCCAATTTACTGGGTAGAGTGTTGGAGGCTATTTTGTAAATGACATCGCCGAAGTCAAGGATCGGCAGGATAGTAAGTTTTACGAGGGTATGTTTAGCAGCATGAGTGAAGAAGGCTTTGTTGCGAAATAGGAAGCCGATTCTAGATTTAACTTTAGATTGGAAATTTGAGTCTGGAAGGAGAGTTTACAGTCTAGCCAGACACGTAGGTATTTATAGTTGTCCACATATTCTAAGTCAGAACCGTCCAGAGTAGTGATGCTAGACGGGCGGGCGCTTATTTAAGATGGTGTGCAAGGCACTTTTGAAGAACAACCAGGCATCCTCTACCGACGGGATGAGTTCAATATCCTTCCAGGATACCCGGGCCAGGTCGATTAGAAAGGCCTGCTCGCAGAAGTGTTTTAAGGAGCGTTTGACAGTGATGAGGGGTGGTCGTTTGACCCCGGACCTATAACGGACGCAGGCAATGAGGCAGTGATCGCTGAGATCCTGGCTGAAAACAACAGAGGTGTATTTAGAGGGCAGGTTGGTCAGGATGATACCTATTAGGGTGCCCATGTTTATGGATAGATGGGGGGCAATCACATATGGTATCCAGGGCACAGCTGGGATCTGAAGGGGGTCTATAACAAGTGGCAACAGTGAGAGACTTATTTCTGGAGAGATGGATTTTTAAAAGTAGTAGCTAGAACTGTTTGGGCATAGACCTGGATAGTAGGACAGAACTCTGCAGGCTATCGCTACAGTAGATTGCAATTCTGCCCCCTTTAGCAGTTCTATCTTGAAGGAAAATATTGTAATTGGGAATGGACATTTCTGAATTTTTGGTGGCCTTCCTAAGCCTGTATTCAGACACGGCTAGGACATCAGGGTTGGCAGAGTGTGCTAAAGCAGTGAATAAAGCAAACTTCTTCTGATGTTAACATGCATGAACCCAAGGCTTTTCCAGTTACAGCAGTCAACAAATGAGAGAGCCTGGGGACACACAGGACCTGGGTTAACCTCTACATCACCAGAGGAACAAAGGAGGAGTAGGATAAGGGTACGGGCTAAAGGCTTTAAGAACTGGTTGTCTAGTGCGTTCGGAACAGAGAGTAAAAGGAGTAGACTTCTGGGCGTGGTAGGATAGATTCATGGCATAATGCACAGGCAAGGGCATGGTAGGGTGCGAGTACAGTGGAGGTAAATCTAGGCATTGAGTGACAATGAGAGAGGCTGCATCTTTGTAAGCGCCAGTTAAGCTAGGTGCGGTCTCCACGTGTGTGGGGGGTGGGGCAAGGGAGCTAACCGAGGCATGTAGAGCAGGAATAGGGGCTCCGCAGTAAAACAAAACAATGAGAGCTACCCTAAACAACAGTATACAAGGGCTTATTGAAATTAGAGGGGGGCATAAAGCAATCAGGTGTTGATTGGAAGGGCTAAGACAACAACGGGTAAACAGCTAAGACGACAACAGGTAAATGGCGATGAATGGGCAGAGAGGGGTCAATTAGCTACACACAGGGCCTGAGTTCGAGGCTGGGGCCAACTAATAAACAAAATGAAGTATCGTGTACTGAATAGTCCAGTAGGCATCAGCTGTGTTGCCGAGTGATCATAGGGTCCAATAAGCAGCAATGGACGAAACAGGGAGCCACTCAGCAGTCGTCGCTATGCTAGGCAAGCGGGAGACACTGCGCTCAGAGAGTTAGCGGGCTGGGGCTAGTAGCTGGGTCCTCACCGACATCAACGACGCAGATGCCCGGTTGAGAGCACATCGGCCAAAATACGTCAGCAGACCAGTCGTGATGGTTCGGCGGGGCTCCGTGTCAACAAAGGGTCCAGGCCAACAAAGGGTCCAGGCCAATTGGCAAGAGAGTTATTGTAGTTGGTGTACTTCATTTGCGATCCGGGGGAATGGGCCTAGCTCGAGGGTAACTGGTGCTTGCTTCTGGACAAGGGCGGTAGCCACGATAGCCACTCAGTGGCAGCTAGCTAGCGGCGATGATCCGTTGTAATGGTCCAGAGCTTGCGGCAGGAATCCGTTGATGTAGTGGGGGGGGGGCCGTCCGATATGCTCAGGGCTTATATCGCGCTGTGCAGACTGGCAGATATTATCCGGGCTAAAGCGGCTGGTGTCTGTGTTAAAGACTGCTAGCAGTGGCTAACAAAGACTGTATAGCTAGTAGCTAATTAGCTGATGGAGGTTCCAGTTATAAGGTTAAAAAAAATTGCAGATCCGTACCATGTTGGGTGAGGCGGGTTGCAGGAAGGTACACTGCTCAACAAAAAAAAGGGAATACTTAAACAACACAATGTAACTCCAAGTCAATCACACTTCTGTGAAATCAAACTGTCCACTTAGGAAGCAACACTGATTGACAATAAATTTCACATGCTGTTGTGCAAATGGAATAGACAACAGGTAGAAATTATAGGCAATTAGCAAGACACCCCCAATAAAGGAGTGGTTCTGCAGGTGGTGACCACAGACCACTTCTCAGTTCCTATGCTTCCTGGCTGATGTTTTGGTCACTTTTGAATGCTGGCGGTGCTTTCACTCTAGTGGTAGCATGAGACGGAGTCTACAACCCACACAAGTGGCTCAGGTATAGTGCAGCTCATCCAGGATGGCACATCAATGCGAGTTGTGGCAAGAAGGTTTGCTGTGTCTGTCAGCGTAGTGTCCAGAGCATGGAGGCGCTACCAGGAGACAGGCCAGTACATCAGGAGACGTGGAGGAGGCCATAGGAGGGCAACAACCCAGCAGCAGGACCGCTACCTCCGCCTTTGTGCAAGAAGGAGCAGGAGGAGCACTGCCAGAGCCCTGCAAAATGACCTCCAGCAGGCCACAAATGTGCATGTGTCTGCTCAAACGGTCAGAAACAGACTCCATGAGGGTGGTATGAGGGCCCGACATCCACAGGAGGGGGTTGTGCTTACAGCCCAACACCGTGCAGGACGTTTGGCATTTGCCAGAGAACACCAAGATTGGCAAATTCGCCACTGGCGCCCTGTGCTCTTCACAGACGAAAGCATGTTCACATTGAACATGTGACAGAGTCCGGAGACGCCGTGGAGAATGTTCTGTTGCCTGCAACATCCTCCAGCATGACCGGTTTGGCGGTGGGTCAGTCATGGTGTTGGGTGGCATTTCTTTGGGGGGCCGCACAGCCCTCCACGTGCTCGCCAGAGGTAGCCTGACTGCCATTAGGTACCGAGATGAGATCCTCAGACCCCTTGTGAGACCATATGCTGGTGCGGTTGGCCCTGGGTTCCTCCTAATGCAAGACAATGCTAGACCTCATGTGGCTGGAGTGTGTCAGCAGTTCCTGCAAGAGGAAGGCATTGATGCTATGGACTGGCCCGCCCGTTCCCCAGACCTGAATCCAATTGAGCACATCTGAGACATCATGTCTCGCTCCATCCACCAACACCACGTTGCACCACAGACTGTCCAGGACTTGGCGGATGCTTTAGTCCAGGTCTGGGAGGAGATCCCTCAGGAGACCATCCGCCACATCATCAGGAGCATGCACAGGCGTTGTAGGGAGGTCATACAGGCACGTGGAGGCCACACACACTACTGAGCCTCATTTTGACTTGTTTTAAGGACATTACATCAAAGTTGGATCAGCCTGTAGTGTGGTTTTCCACTTTAATTTTGAGTGTGACTCCAAATCCAGACCTCCATGGGTTGATACATTTGATTTCCATTGATCATTTTTGTGTGATTTTGTTGTCAGCACATTCAACTATGTAAAGAAAAAAGTATTTAATAAGAATATTTCATTCATTCAGATCTAGGATGTGTTATTTTAGTGTTCCTTAATTTTTTTGAGCAGTGTATATTTAATGGGGCGGCACGGTAGCCTAGCGGTTAGAGCGTTGGACTAGCAGCCGAAAGGTTGCAAGTTCAAATCCCCGAGCTGACAAGGTACAATCTGTCGTTCTGCCCCTAACCCACTGTCCCTAGGCCGTCATTGAAAATAAGAATTTGTTCTTAACTGACTTGCCTAGTTAAATAAAGGTAAAATAAAAAAATACATTCGAAAATTGAAAAAGAGATTGAAATGTATACAGAAAAATTAGAAGAAGAAAAAAACTTCCCCCAAAAAAGCTGAATATTTACACAGGACAAAAACAAACACGTCTTGCTGCTACGCCATCTTGGAAAATATGTGGTGATGATGATGAAGGGGGTGATTGAATACAATATACAACGGGGTTGGCAACTAGGTTTGGCCTCCAGCCAATTTTTTCCTGAGCTTGTAGCTAGTCGGCAGGCCAGAACATATTTAGCCTATTAGCAAATAGCCTACTAGCTGCCCAATTTATAGCCCTACACCACACATGTAGTAGCCTACACACTCTTTTTATGCAAACCTTCAGAACCTGCTCCCAAACAGCACAGATGTAAGATTTTATTTTTCCCTGTAGAAGCACTGGTCCTCTTAAATTGTAATTCCAAGTAGCAAAAATATTTAGGATCATATGACGGTCTGCTCTGCCATTTCTCCCCTTCACACCAGGGCTGCCAAAAATATCAGATTGCTATAAGACAAATGGGAAAATAATGGATCTGTGAAAAAAGTATAAAATAGCTCCCCACTACCAATGTAATGTTTACATTTAATGTATTCCTTGAACGTTGACCACAGCCCTTCTGAAAATACATTTACATTTTTTCCAACCTGCTCCATGTATTCAATTTCAAATTTGGCTCCAAGTGCAGCTTTACCTCCGGGCTATTATGACACATCTGGCAGTTCCTTCTCCGTATGTTCCTAGCAGAGGTTGAGTCTTCTAGTAGTTAGCCTCGGTTAGCCTCAGGTATTCGGTGGTGTCCGTTATTTTGCTACACTCAGTGTGTGGGAGGGATACAACACAGCCCTGTGGTAGGCTAGGAGGAGCTTTCGCAATACTTCATAGACCCTTTAAATTATTTTAGATCCATGAAGCTGCATTAAGAAGTGTCTACAGGTAAGCATATGGGCTGATTTTGGACTGGACAATAGAATTTGCAGGTTGTTCACAGAGAGGGGAGGGAGGGAGGGAGGGAGGGAAAGGATGTACAGTACATGAGGTGGACGAGGCACTCACCTTGTTGCCTGTCCCGGCACAGCAGATGCCAAGGGCCATTGCGGCCCCGCAGCGCACATGGGGGTTGTAGCTCTCTGACAGGAGGGACACCACACTAGGGCACTGCTCTGGGGTCCTGTACACAAACAAAGAAAGACATTGCAATTCAGTTACGCTCATTGTTATTTACATCAAACATCCGAGCAACGGTCTTGAGCCTTGCAAACAATGTAAATAGGCCTAATAAAAATCCATTACTAATCATCATCATTATTATTATTATGATGAACCGTCTCAGCCATCATTGAAGAGACTGGGGTTTTATGAACATTGCAGGTCATTCTATAAGAATTAATCCAATTGGCACCAGGTCCAAGGCTTTAATATCATTATAGAATAATTGTACAGGCGACAGGTGGCTCATAACTACAGCACATCATAAGGAATTGTCACAACCTAATCCTGAACCGGTGTTGGAGGGGGGAACTTGGGGGGCATGTGTGCTGTGTGAAATAGGGGCAGTGATTTATAGGTCTGACACCTCTCAAAGTCTTCATGCATTTTATATGGGTGTGCTGCATGGGAAAGGGAACACATTGTGCTTAACCATTTTGCTAGATTGAAATCTATGGCTTGAAGTATAATGGCATGAGTCTAGCTCAGAATGGAGAACAAAAATTCTCTGCTAAGTATAAATTGTTATTTCTTTGCTTACTTAAGTGAGGACTGAGCAAAGTCAACTAAGACATACAGCAGGGGCGACGCCAGGCTCTTAACTCGTTCACTTTGTCAAAATCCCTTTTAGTCTTACAAAAAGAACAAGCACACAAACATCCACTCAACAGTCAAGTTAATAAAATAATGTTTTTGATTAAATAATAATAAAGGACACCCTCATTTAGGTGATGGGATTTTTGCAGAAAACTGCCAACTTAGTGTATTTTGGCAGAATATTACACCAAGTCTAACACCACCGGGGTAATGAAGTGAATATTCTGGCTAACCCTTCCACTCCACTACCTTCGACCATCTTGTGTTTCACGTGTAACTGCCAGGGCTTCTTCCCCATCACATTTTCCTGGCTTCCACGGGCCCAACCGTCTCACTATGAGGAGCCTCCTCACATATTCGTTTTGAACCAAGACTCAAAAACCTTCTACAAACTCTCCCAAGTCCAGGCAGCTGTGTCAAGATGGTTTCTTTAAACAATTTACACAAGGTGATTATGGTCAATCCTCCTCCCATCCTAACCCGCTGCCTTCCCTGTTCAGGTTGGGACATTAGAACCCTTACAGGAGTATGGGGTGAGAATATAGAGGTAAGAGCAGTGTGGGGTGTACGGGCAGAGACCAGGGGATGTAGATTTGGGACCCTAACCTCTTGTAACTGCATCTTTACGTAGCACTTAATGTGCTGTTAGGGTAAGGGCCATTTGCAATTAGGCGCTTGAGATGTGAATTGAATTTAATGGGCTCTGTTCTAAGAGGAATGAAGCGGGACCAGATAGAGAAGGAAAATCTGGGCTACTCGACTCTTGCTGGGACAAGACAGGTAGGTCTTAGAGGACACACATGGCCGACGATCTGCCAAAAACAGTCGATGGCCAACCTTCACATTCGAGCAGTCTCCATCTTTCCCAATTCTTCTAAAGTTGCAGATGGCTTTCAACCTTGAACCACTCATAACATGAGGGGAAATTAAAGTGACATTTACATTTTTTTTTTTACAAATGTGCCGTCGATTGTAGCCTGTACTGTGTGTTCCAGTGTATCTTTTAGTGAAAATTCCTGCCGACAGTTAGCAAAACCTGTCAGCTAAATTAAATGTTTAATGAATCATATTTGGTCACAAAAAAAAGGAATGCAATAAATTACAACTGGCATGGAATAATACTGCCTGAGAAAGAGAGGGATTTCCTCTGAAGTAATGACATAACTGTACCAGTCTCTCAAATCAGTATAATGTGTGCTATATTACCAGTGTTGGAAATGTATTACGGTATAGCCTGTAATGTCTTGAATTAGGGAGTCTCTCAGGCACAGACATGGTTGAAACCATAAAGGAGCAAATAATTGACAATGGGATGAGGTAAGCACATCATATTGAGCGTGTTATACAGCTTACTATGCTGTGAAAGGTGGTTAATAAGACCAACATTGCCTCGGCATGAACAGTGAAACCGATCAGATTACCATGCATCTTCAGATTTCCCAGAAAGGTTTGGTTCCTTGTAATGGTAATTGGGAGTCTATCAGTCAGGTATTAATCGTCATTCACTCAAAAAAAATGCTGGGAGGTAAACCAATCCTCTATAAAACAGACTCCTCAGCTTTCTCCAAAAAACAGGCATCATTGTCGATGAATCCCATGCCACTAACTCACAAAAACGTCACATTTGCCACTCTCTCCCAGAAATGTGACGCTTTGCTGCAATTGAAGAGGTCCTTTGCTTCTCAGAGAAAACAAAACCTTATTGGTTTGAAGGAGTGAAGAGGTCAGGAGGAATAAAGATGGATCCCTGTTGCCGGACACTGAAATCAATGTACACATTCATATGGTTGCGCTCCCACTCAGAACATATTTTAGCCTGATTAGACTTATAAAAACAGACTTATGAAAACAATATAGGAGTAGTTCACGAAAACCGTCAGAATGCGTTGATGTTTGTGAGTTGCGCCGTCTTGATTTTACACACAATTAAAAAACTAGCCTCTAACCAACCCTAACACAAACAAGCAGGAAAAATAGAGTGATTTGACTTCAGCTTTTATCGGAGTAGAATCGGCTCGCTGTAATCAAATGCTAAAAGAAGCACCTTAGGGTACTCAGAAATGGTCTGAAACACTGTTTCAGTGTCAATGATAAAGCCCAGAAGGTTCTATGCACAGAAATCGATAAACCTCCCAGGGTCATTCATTCAGTCTTCTCCATTAATGCAGTGGTGAATTCCGGCGGCCTAATGTCAACTGGCCTGTTTGGATTTAGCATCTCATCTCAACTCAACTGGCCAAACAGGGCTTTCATTGATCACAAATGGCAAATCTCTAGAAGATCTGGATTGCCTTTCAATTTCATAGCCAGCAGGGATATGAGATGCTATTCTGGTACATATATGACTACCACTAATCTATTCTTGGATCAATCGCAACTTGTAGAGAGTAGAGCGAGACCTGTGAAGCCAAACACAGGCTTTGTGGATAGGGTCGTCAGGTAGCCTGTAAAGTCGATTGTATGTCAAAACAAAACATTCCTGCCAGTGCCAAATTTGTCAATGCCACAATTCTCATCCATCAAGCTAATGTTTACAAAATATGAATGAGGGTGTGGTAAAATAAGAACTTGCCAATGATCCAATGCTTTCTAAATGTAAGGTTTACGACCATTGTGGCAATGCAACGGCTTGAGGTTGAATGTGCCTTTCGCTTTGCAGATAAATAACAAAAAATGTAGAGCCATTCATAAACAGTTAAACGGAATGCTCCAGGAGTTAGCTGTACATTCTGACCGTGAGTGTAAGATATGTCTTTGTGTGTGCGCGCACACAAACTAGGGTTCAGCGATATTTACGATAGTACCGGATATCGAAGATGATTGACAGCCATCATCGATGGTGACGACATTATGATGTGACAGACGATGCACTTTATAACCTATTTCAACTGGACTAGCACCACGCAGTAGAGATATGACCTGGTAGCTCAAAGCAGGGCCTATTCCTGGCCTATTCCTTTGCAGCCTGCATAACATATCAATAAATATGTTAAACAATTTACAAATGCAAGAGAAGAATGTAGATAAAGCTAAGATTTTCACCAAAGCAGTGTAAAATGTCCAGTCAGAAAATGTTTTTTGTTTTTTTTCTCTCAATGTCAGATGATCTGGTCCATATAACCCAACACCATATAACTGACTCTATAAAAGCCCCATTTTGTATTTTCTGTCCATTTGATATGAATGACAATTTTTATGCATGCTGGCTTTCTCCCACCGTGCTACTTCATGATTAAACAATTATTTTAGCCAACGGCGATCTACGGTCTCTCAGAAAGTTTTAGGTTGTTACTGAATAACTTAAAAACATGATAGGGCTAAGGTAATAATGAGAGAGGTAGGTCAAACAATAGCAAGATAGATTTTTCTAACGAGTAGTTTGAACAAATCTTACAGTTGAGCAAAGCTTAGTCTATTACAAGATAAATGTATGCATCCCTCCTACTTGTTGAAGAACATAAGCTATTTTAATAAGTAGGTTTTATCAAAAGCAATAAAGGGATACTTCGGGATTTTGGCAATGAAGCCCAATGATCTCATTTTTATGTCTCTGTGTGCAGTTTGAAGGAAGTCGCGTAATAACTGCATGACATTAAGGCTTGTCCGGGGCAAGTAAAAAATTAATAAATTGCTGGACAACTAGAAAATAGATTTTTATTTTTTTTATACAAAATTGCACATAAATATCAAAGAATTACTCCAGTAATGTGGCAGTGCATGGTTGAGTAAATTGCCCATATTCCTATAGCTTATTTCAATAAACATAATATATTTACACAAAGCAGAAGGTAAAGAGAGCGAAGAGTTTCAACAAAGCAGCGCAAAATATGCGGTCAGTAAATAAGTCGTTTTTTTTCTCTCTCTCAAATGATCTGGGCCAATAGCCAAAGTCAATTTCCTCTCCATTTGATATGATGACTGGCCTATTGCACTACTCTTTCAATTTAATCAAGGAGGCAAACTGGTGCGGGCCCAAAAAGGTGACACTTTTTTTTTTGCACTGAAACATGCAAAAAAAATCCTGCTAGGGGGAAATGCAGGTTAACTAATTAAACAACAAAGAATATTATCTACATGATCAGTCTCTGTGTAAAATAAGTGGTTCATGTGAACCTAAAAATGTAAAGAAAGCAATCCAATGTTATTTTCGCCTAGACATTACTAAATGACACTCAAGTCTTGAGAAAAAAACAATACACTAATATTGCAGTTAGCCATGACAGCCTATATAATATAACACTTGTGACCACACACACATCTAAATATTGCACTTGGGGAAAAAAACATCTCAAGTAGAAATAGAATGAAACAAATAGGCATTCTATTTTTGCTCTATTATAGTGGCCACTATAGTAGACATCAATGTGTGCAAAAATATCATTCACTGAGTAAAAAAAAAAGGTAATAATTCCCCCTCACACACACACAAGTGTTACTGTCAAGTTCAACACAACAAAAGTAATATCTTTGGGCTACACTATTAGATTGTACACTTTCTGCCTGCTGTGGACATCTGTTCTACAATGTGCCAGCAGAGCATGATACCATTTGTTGGAATAATTGATCTCTTTCAGGCAGAGTACACCTGGGATACCCCTCTTTATCCAATGTATTGAGAAAGAGGGAAAGTGTGTGGTGTTCCTTTCACCTCTATAGTGGCATCCAGCTTAAGCCAGGCCCGGCTCCAGCTACACTTAACTGTTTAACAAGCAATACCTAATTTTTCACCTAATTCTCTCATTCTGAAAAATAACCACATACTGTTAGGCTGGAAAATAGAACGAGTCAAAATTCACCCAAGGCTGAAAATGACAAAAGAACGTTGGCTAAACTGTAACACTAGCGCGAGCCCAAAGCAAATTCATGGAATCAAAAGCTCGTAGAGTCCGTTTTGACTGGAGCGACGCTTAGAATTCCATTTCACCTAAATGGCACATTTCTTTTTATCCCTTTAAATATTACCACTACAATATGTTCTTAGGATGAAACTGAAAAATAACTAATGTAGAAAGTAAACATCCGCACCTCAATGGTGCCAAGTGTGATTACGTCTGCATAATGAGGAAGTAGGAATAAAATGGCAACTTCTGACTATTTCTGGTTTAGCGTTTAACGACGAGATACTCTGCCCAGCCTTACATAATTAGAAAGAGGAGATTATCATGATTAAAATGGTGTCCGATTTGAAAAAAGCTAAATATACACATCGCGAGATATTTCGCGAAATACACTAGCATGCCTCTCCATAGGAAAACAACCGGGGGAACTCAGCGTTCCAAGGGCAAAAGGTATTTCGGGGCTAGCGTTTGATGACAACGGAATACACTGTCCAGTCTTACATAATTAGAACGAGGAGATTGTCATGTTTAAAATGGTATCCAATTATTTTGCGAAAGAGACATACCTATATTTCTCTATAGTAAATAATGGGACGACCTCAAGAGTTCCATGAGTACATTTTTGTTGTTTATTTTTAATTATAAACAACGTGGGCAGATCTCCATTGTCAACAATAGCAAAGCACGCATTGTGACGTAGAACAATAAACTGGGAATCAAACGTTCGGAAGGCGAGTTAGTGCCACGGTGCTCAATAGCGCTAATAGGAGCTGGCAGGGGGGAAAATGCCCTAAAATAAGGCCTGTGTTTTCGTGATTACTTCAAAACTATGGCAGGCAGCTGGGACATATTATAATATTATAAAACTGGGCTCCACGGTGGATGCAAATTTTTTATCAGAAAAAAGCAGTTAAAAATGTAGTGTCTAGCCTAATACTGTAGAAGGAAATGATGAGTTCACAGATAGCTCGTAACTAGTTAACATTTCACACAGATTGCCATGGTCCAGTAAGCAACTAATGTGTTATAACTTGAGTAAAGGCAAGGAGTCATATAATGTTACCAGTTAATACTATAGCGAATTGGTTAGGTTACTAAAGTTAGCTCATCTGATGTTGCTGTTTGACTTTATTACCAGCTCATTTTAATTTTCAAACCAACTCAATTATTTGATCAGTTAAATTGCCTAATGTTGCTCAACATTTCTCTGTCTAGCAAACGGATAATTCAATCCAGCTAGCAAGATACTTAACAATGCTAACAATACTTGTTCCACCACACTTTCTCCCTCACCTCAAACGTTTAAAATGCCAGTTGTTTTTCGGTTACAGCTCATGGAGGTACGCTTCATCACCCTCTCACCCCCGTCATGATCAAACAATGAATGAATCTAACAGAGTTCAGAAAGTTGTTGTTTTTGAATAACCCCAAATCATGAGACAGAAGAAACAATAGCAAGATCTAAAATATGAACAAACCTTACAGTCGAGCATTGCATTATAAGACAGAAATTATGCATGCGAGGCCGAAAGAAAATCTCTCCTTGCCGAAATGAAATATCATAAAAGCATTGAGACACATTGAAGTAATTTATTTCCCAAAATTATTCTTAGAAAGGTGTTTAATGTCCTTAAAATTGTAGCTTTTAAAAATGACGTAAATCAGAGTAGGCTATTCTCAATCACAGATGTATTTTGAATGACATATTTTAGGCCACAAGAAGTTAAATTGAGCAAACAATACCAAGATGGAAAAATATAACGAAGATTCCAATGAAAACTTAGGCTATAGTTGAGAAAAATATATGAATATTATTATTATATTATTCTAGCAATATGGAACCTAACTACAAAGCATATAAACTCAGCAAAAAAATAAGTCCCTTTGTCAGGACCCTGTCAAAGATCATTTGTAAAAATCCAAATAACTTCACAGATCTTCATTGTAAAGGGTTTAAACACGGTTTCCCATGCTTGTTCAATGAACCATAAACAATTAATGAACATGCACAGTAGGCAATTAAGGTCACAGTTATGAAAACTTAGGACACTAAAGAGGCCTTTCTACTGACTCTGAAAAACACCAAAAGAAAGATGCCCAGGGTCCCTGCTCATCTGCGTGAACGTGCCTTTAGGCATGCTGCAAGGAGGCAGGAGGACTGCAGATATGAACAGGGCAATAAATTGCAATGTCCGTACTGTGAGACGCCTAAGACAGCGCTACAGGGAGACAGGACGGACAGCTGATCATCCTCGCAGTGGCAGACCATGTGTAACAACACCTGCACAGGATCGGTACATCCGAACATCACACCTGCGGGACAGGTACAGCATGGCAACAACTACCCGAGTTACACCAGGAACGCACAATCCCTCCATCAGTGCTCAGACTGTCCGCAATAGGCTGAGAGAGGCTGGACTGAGGGCTTGTAGGCCTGTAGTAAGGCAGATCTTCACCAGACATCATCTGCAACAACGTCACATATGGGCACAAACCCACCATCGCTGGACCAGACAGGACTGGCAAAAAGTGCTCTTCACTGATGAGTCACGGTTTTGTCTCACCAGGGGAAATGGTTGGATTCGCATTTATTGTCAAAGGAATGAGCGTTACACTGAGGCCTGAACTCTGGAGCGGGATCGATTTGGAGCTGGACGGTCCGTCATGGTCTGGGGCGGTGTATCACAGCATCATCGGACTGAGCTTGTCGTCATTGTAGGCAATCTCCACGCTGTGCGTAACAGGGAAGACATCCTCCTCCCTCATGTGGTACCCTTCCTGCAGGCTCATCCTGGCATGACCCTCCAGCATGACAATGCCACCAGCCATACTGCTCGTTCTGTGCGTGATTTCCTGCAAGACAGGAATGTCAGTGTTCTGCCATGGCCAGAAAAGAGCCTGGATCTTAATCCCATTGAGCACGCCTGGGACCTGTTGGATTGGAGGGTGAGGGCTAGAGCCATTCCCCCCAGAAATGTCCGTGAACCTACAGGTGCCTTGGTGGAAGAGTGGGGTAACATCTCACAGCAAGAACTGGCAAATCTGGTGCAGTCCATAAGGAGGAGATGCACTGCATTACTTAATGCAGGTGGTGGCCTCACCAGATACTGACTGTTACTTTTGATTTAGACCCCCCCCCCCTGTTCAAGGAACTTGTTTTGTCTTGTTCAGAACTTGTTCAGTTTATGTCTCAGTTGTTGAATCTTGTTATGTTCATACAAATATTTACACAAGTTTGCTGAAAATAAACGCAGTTGACAGTGAGAGGATATATTTTTTTTTGCTGAGTTTAGTAGCCTAGGCCTAAATACAGAGCAGGGTGAGGCAAATATGCAAATCAGTTTAAAATGATTAAAACATGCAAATCAGTTCATAATTATCCAGTTTTGAGGATGGCACAGTTGCTCTGCAGCCCATGATGATTTACAACCCATCACAAGCCACACAGCCAGCAAGCCTCGCTGACTGTCACTTGCTCAATCTGCGCGCTTCATTCCACACAGACACAAATACAACCAGATAGGAAATGTGTAGTAGCCTAGGCCTTTGTGCCACAGCTCCACCAGAGTGGAATAGGCCATTCAAAAATATTTGGCTGCATTAAATATGTCACAAGCTAGGTTTCCATCCAATTGGCGGCAGATTTTTATGCAAGTTATTCTAAAATCCACACCAAAAGATGTTTCTCCATCTAATTGACTTGCGCTGTTGGATACAGTGCAAGTATAGGCTACATGATGAGATTATGAACAAAAGAAAGATCATTTTCGTAGTCATACGGCAGCCAAGCATCGATTATCATGTCACCAGAATAAGACCCTCGATATTTACTGGAAATGAACATCAGTAAACATCAACCTTGCACTTTCATCACCCTGTGAAGTTCATCCTAATTTATTTAATCTGTAACCTAACAGAAAACATGCTTTCCCAATCAGTGATAGTGGGTGGATCACACGGCATCGCATGACTTCAAGTTTACTTCGATATGAGCATGAAAGCATTTCCACCAACATCTTTCACATAATTAATTTTAGACCCAAAAAGATCCCATCATGTCTAGCGTATTTTGTTTTGAGGAACATTTGGGAATTTTACCGAAAAATTTTCTGTTTCCATCAGAACTTTTTTTTATCCGACGTGTACTTTACTATCATAAAAAGGTTGGAAGAAATCCTGGTTAGGGTCATGATTCCTCTCCTCCCTCGCCCGTATATGCAAGTTTGAGGAAGCAGTCTTTTTTTTGGGGGGGGGGGGACATCTAGGGGACGATAACATCATCTACCAAGGTGGCATAGCAGTTCAGACGTCTTTTGTCCTCGTCTTGTCGTGTCCTGTATATATATATATATATATATTTACAACTTTTTTCACATACATTTTATATCAACTCATCTTCAAAACACTCTCCTGCAACCCGCCTCACCAATTTATATTTATAAAAAAGTATTATTTACCTCAAATCTGTAATCCTCCAAGAAGCTAGCCAGAAACTCCAAGAAGCTAGCCTGAAACTAGCCAGAAGCTAGCCAGAAGCTAATCCAGAAGCTAACCAGAAGCTAGTTCAGAAGCTAGTTAGCTCCTTTACTGGCAAATCGTTAGTATTCAGGTAACCACGGTTTGTGGTCATCAGCTATCCTTTAGCTCGAAAATCTATTGCCAGTTCTGTACGGCGCAGCGCGGCTCGGAACGGAACATACCAGACCAATTTTTCTCTCCATGTCCCTGGATTTCGACTGCTCTCTGGACATTCATACCCGGATCTCACAGCTAGCTAGCTGCTATCCGTGTGACTATCGGCCTTCGTCGATTCAATTGTTCCGGAGCTAGCCAGCTCCGTCAATCACTCCTGAGTTCCATCAATCACTCCTGGGCTGCAGTCACCTATCCGGACCCGTTTTACTGCCTATGCGGAGCCCCACCGGGCCTTCACAACTGGACTGCCGACGTTATCTACCCGAAGGAGATCCGGCTGGCTCCTCCGTCGCGACGTTACCTGAACGCCCATCTGCGGCCTGCTAACCGTTAGCTGTCTTACCGGCTGCTATCTGAATAGACAATCGGACAATTTATTTATTTTTATTATTATTATGTTTTCTTCTTGGGCCTCTATAACTATATCTATTGTTTTTATTTTTGTTGTTGTTGTGTGATTTGGATTAATCCCTTCTACCACACGGAACCCCACTAATCTACTGACGGAACGCAAGAGGTGGCTAACAACAGACCTCCATCCTATGCTAGCTTGCTACCGATGGCCTGGCTAGCGGTCTAAATCACCGTGACCCCCAACCAACCTCTCCACTCACTGGACCCTTTTGATCACTCGACTAAGCATGCCTCTCCTTAATGTCAATATGTCTTGTCCATTGCTGTTCTGGTTAGTGTTTATTGGCTTATTTCACTTTGGAGCCTCTAGTCCTGCTCACTATACCTTATCCAACCTATTAGTTCCACCACCCACAAATGCAATGACATCTCCTGGTTTCAATGATGTTTCTAGAGACAATATCTCTCTCTTCATCACTCAATACCTAGGTTTACCTCCACTGTATTCACATCCTACCATACCTTTGTCTGTACATTATACCTTGATGCTATTTTATCGCCCCCAGAAACCTCCTTTTACTCTATGTTCCAGATGACCAATTCTCATAGCTTTTAGCCGTACCCTTATTCTACTCCTCCTATGTTCCTCTGGCGATGTAGAGGTGAATCCAGGCCCTGCAGTGCCTAGCTCCACTCCTATTCCCCTGGCGCTCTCTTTTGACGACTTCTGTAACCGTAATAGCCTTGGTTTCATGCATGTTAACATTAGAAGCCTCCTCCCTAAGTTTGTTCTATTCACTGCTTTAGCACACTCTGCCAACCCGGATGTTCTAGCTTTGTCTGAATCCTGGCTTAGGAAGACCACCAAAAATTCAGAAATTTTTATTCTAAACTACAACATTTTCAGACAAGATAGGACTGCCAAAGGGGGCGGTGTTGCAATCTACTGCAAAGATAGCCTGCAGAGTTCTGTCCTACTATCCAGGTCTGTACCCAAACAATTTGAACTTCTACTTTTAAAAATCCACCTCTCTAAAAACAAGTCTCTCACCGTTGCCGCCTGCTATAGACCACCCTCTGCCCCCAGCTGTGCTCTGGACACCATATGTGAACTGATTGCCCCCATCTATCTTCAGAGTTCGTGCTGCTAGGCGACCTAAACTGGAACATGCTTAACACCCCAGCCATCCTACAATCTAAACTTGATGCCCTCAATCTCACACAAATTATCAATGAACCTACCAGGTACCTCCCCAAAGCCTTAAACACGGGCACCCTCATAGATACCATCCTAACCAACTTCCCCTCTAAATACACCTCTGCTGTCTTCAACCAAGATCTCAGCGATCACTACCTCATTGCCTGCATCTGTAATGGGTCAGCGGTCAAATGACCTCCACTCATCACTGTAAAACGCTCCCTGAAACACTTCTGCGAGCAGGCCTTTCTAATCGACCTGGCCGGGGTATCCTGGAAGGATATTGATCTCATCCCGTCAGTAGAGGATGCCTGGATATTTTTTTTAAATGCCTTCCTAACCATCTTAAATAAACATGCCCCATTCAAGAAATTTAGAACCAGGAACAGATATAGCCCTTGGTTCTCCCCAGACCTGACTGCCCTTAACCAACACAAAAACATCCTATGGCGTTCTGCATTAGCATCGAACAGCCCCCGTGATATGCAGCTGTTCAGGGAAGCTAGAAACCATTATACACAGGCAGTTAGAAAAGCCAAGGCTAGCTTTTTCAAGCAGAAATTTGCTTCCTGCAACACTAACTCAAAAAAGTTCTGGGACACTGTAAAGTCCATGGAGAATAAGAACACCTCCTCCCAGCTGCCCACTGCACTGAAGATAGGAAACACTGTCACCACTGATAAATCCACCATAATTGAGAATTTCAATAAGCATTTTTCTACGGCTGGCCATGCTTTCCACCTGGCTACTCCTACCCCGGTCAACAGCACTGCACCCCCCACAGCAACTCGCCCAAGCCTTCCCCATTTCTCCTTCTCCCAAATCCGTTCAGCTGATGTTCTGAAAGAGCTGCAAAATCTGGACCCCTACAAATCAGCCGGGCTAGACAATCTGGACCCTTTCTTTCTAAAAAATTATCTGCCGAAATTGTTGCCACCCCTATTACTAGCCTGTTCAACCTCTCTTTCGTGTCGTCTGGGATTCCCTAAGATTGGAAAGCAGCTGCGGTCATCCCCCTCTTCAAAGGGGGGGACACTCTTGACCCAAACTGCTACAGACCTATATCTATCCTACAATGGCTTTCTAAGGTCTTCGAAAGCCAAGTCAACAAACAGATTACCGACCATTTCGAATCTCACCATACCTTCTCTGCTATGCAATCTGGTTTCAGAGCTGGTCATGGGTGCACCTCAGCCACGCTCAAGGTCCTAAACGATATCTTAACCGCCATCGATAAGAAACATTACTGTGCAGCCATATTCATTGATCTGGACAAGGCTTTCGACTCTGTCAATCACCACATCCTCATCGGCAGACTCGACAGCCTTGGTTTCTCAAATGATTGCCTCGCCTGGTTCACCAACTACTTCTCTGATAGAGTTCAGTGTGTCAAATCGGAGGGTCTGCTGTCCGGACCTCTGGCAGTCTCTATGGGGGTGCCACAGGGTTCAATTCTTGGACCGACTCTCTTCTCTGTATACATCAATGAGGTCGCTCTTGCTGCTGGTGAGTCCCTGATCCACCTCTACGCAGACGACACCATTCTGTATACTTCCGGCCCTTCTTTGGACACTGTGTTAACAACCCTCCAGGCAAGCTTCAATGCCATACAACTCTCCTTCCGTGGCCTCCAATTGCTCTTAAATACAAGTAAAACTAAATGCATGCTCTTCAACCGATCGCTACCTGCACCTACCTGCCTGTCCAACATCACTACTCTGGACAGCTCTGACTTAGAATACGTGGACAACTACAAATACTTAGGTGTCTGGTTAGATTGTAAACTCTCCTTCCAGACCCATATCAAACATCTCCAATCCAAAGTTAAATCTAGAATTGGCTTCCTTTTTCGCAACAAAGCATCCTTCACTCATGCTGCCAAACATACCCTTGTAAAACTGACCATCCTACCAATCCTCGACTTTGGCGATGTCATTTACAAAATAGCCTCCAATACCCTACTCAACAAATTGGATGCAGTCTATCACAGTGCAATCTTTTTTATCACCAAAGCCCCATATACTACCCACCATTGCGACCTGTACGCTCTCGTTGGCTTCATACTCGTCGCCAAACCCACTGGCTCCATGTCATCTACAAGACCCTGCTAGGTAAAGTCCCCCCTTATCTCAGCTCGCTGGTCACCATAGCATCTCCCACCTGTAGCACACGCTCCAGCAGGTATATCTCTCTAGTCACCCCCAAAACCAATTCTTTCTTTGGCCGCCTCTCCTTCCAGTTCTCTGCTGCCAATGACTGGAACGAACTACAAAAATCTCTGAAACTGGAAACACTTCTCCCTCACTAGCTTTAAGCACCAACTGCCAGAGCAGCTCACAGATTACTGCACCTGTACATAGCCCACCTATAATTTAGCCCAAACAACTACCTCTTTCCCAACTGTATTTAATTTTTATTTATTTATTTATTTTGCTCCTTTGCACCCCATTATTTTTATTTCTACTTTGCACATTCTTCCATTGCAAAACTACCATTCCAGTGTTTTACTTGCTATATTGTATTTATTTTGCCACCATGGCCTTTTTGCCTTTACCTCCCTTCTCACCTCATTTGCTCACATTGTATATAGACTTGTTTATACTGTATTATTGACTGTATGTTTGTTTTACTCCATGTGTAACTCTGTGTCGTTGTATCTGTCGAACTGCTTTGCTTTATCTTGGCCAGGTCGCAATTGTAAATGAGAACTTGTTCTCAACTTGTCTACCTGGTTAAATAAAGGTAAAATAAAAATAAATAAAATAAAAAGTGCGGAACATTCTTTCAGATCCCTTCTATGTACTTCACACATTTTTAGTCACCATTTTGGGCAATGGTGTTAAAGTATTATTTTTGGGATGGCGACTTCAGCTTTCAGACAAGTAAAGAATCTGTCCTACTTGTCCAAAATGGCAAAAAAGGTTTATGTCAAGCCCCGGACTGGAAGTGCTATCAGAGCCATGGTCTTGTGCCTTGCACACAAACAACATAAATAGGCTTAACAAAAATCCATTACTAATACAATATTTTTTTCTCTGACCCGTCTCATCCATCTTTGAATGGGGCCATCTTTGAAGAGAATGAGGTCATATCAACATTGCGGGTCATTCTAGAAGAATTCATCCAATTGCACCAGGTCCATGGCTTATAATATCATTACAGAATAATTGTACAGGCGTCCCGCTAGCAGATACCCATAGACTTCCAATCATTGCGATAATGCTAATTAGCATTGGCTCACAAAACTACCCCCTACTTCCTTCATACTGGACACAGACATAAAAGTGGTATCCACGAGTTCATCGGACTCTGGGGAAGTAGATAAATGGTCTCATTGCCAAAATCCCAAAGTATCCCTTTAAGACAAGCTATGAAAAGTATTTCCCAAATAGGCTTATTTGATAAGTGTTTGTCCTAAAGTTGTAGCTTTCAAATGGGAACAATTGTGAAAGTCAGAGTCTATAGGTGATTCTCTAGCACAGCTTTATTTTGAATGACATCGCACCAACCCTAGTGCCGCATGTTTAAATTCATCAGACGTCCAGACGGTGTCTGACGCTTAGAGAAAAGGAAAGACAAAAAAGCACAGTAGCGCCAAATCAATCCATCCTGTCCCTTCCACTCTCAGCCTCCAGAGATGGCCAGTGAAGTGGCACAAATAGTAGGTGAAGGAAGCAGGGAAACACTAAGGTTAATGAAACCAGTACCAGTTAATTTTTGCAATGCCAAAAAGCAGATTTGATTCGCTTTGTCAATCCATATGATTAAAAATGTGCCATGAAAAGCACCTGTGTAGTGTTTCTTTCCACAAACAGACATAAGAAACTTTTGTAGCTCTTCTCTTTGAGCACCATCAATCCCACTCCAATTAGAAATGCCTGCAGACTTAAGAGTTGAAAGGGCTGAAAATCTAAGTGAAAACATGTCCATTGTTATCCTGTATAGCTAGAAGATATCTAAAGAATTGGGCATGTCATGGTCTGAATATCTAAGTAAGCTGAAACTTCAAATTGCATTTATTTCAAGAATGTTTTCTAGTAGCATCCGCAGCGTTGGCCTAGCAAAGTGGAGAACAGATGTCTGAGGTGGTAGCAGCAAGTCTCTCAGCAACTCCTTACATCAGAGGATCAGGAGCATCCAAGTGATCCACACAGGAATCAGGAATGACCTTTAGCTGAAATTAAAAAGGCAATCGCTTGGCCAGTGGAGGTAGGGCAGTCCTTAACACCAGTGGTCATTAATTAGAGCACTATCAAAAATGTATCTGCCTGGTATCTGAGTGAGATGAAATGTTCTTGGCTCCCGTGATTTGAGATGCTAATCAGGCACTGAAAGGGAGCTTATAAAATACCGTGTCTGGTCCAACTCCTGTCTAGACACCTGAGGTGCATTAGGTGCACAGTACACTTCAGGAACATCAAATTTATACTCTTCATGGCTTTTCATCTGGTTTTAAAAGCAATGCAACGAGACAGCAGTGGAAGTAATAAGCATGCAAGGAGATGCTAGGTTTATGTATATCAATACTAACAATAATGGTTGTCTCTGCAATTTGTAATATACCTATTTAAAGGAAATGTTTTCTATAATTTTATCTTTGATAAAAAATATAAAAAATGTCAATGAACATTTGAGACTAGGCAGACCAAAATATTTTCAAGAAGTGAAAATGCAGTTTCAAATAGGACATCACTAACAACTCCCTCCTCCTCCAAATTCCATCCCCAGTCCCTACTGGAGGAGAGCAGAAAGTGACAAATATAAACAGTAGGACGACTGTGTTGAAGGAAATTACCTCCCAGAACAATTGGCATTCGGCCAACTCTGAGACATTCATCCATTTTCTCCTTAGCATAACTCAAGGGTAAGCATGGAGGTGGAAGGAAGAAACAGTGAGAAATAGCAAGTCGACCAAAGACAGAGAGAGCAAGAGCGAGACAAGAGAAAGAGACAGACAGCGTCAGAGCGAGAGACGGAGCGAACCTGAGAGCAAGACAGAGAACCTGAGAGAGCGAAAGACCGACAGAGAGCGTGAGACAGAGCGTGAGACATCTGAACGTTTTCAACCTGTGATAACGGTAGGTGATGCGAATCCAAACCAGGGGCTCATCCAACATGCGGGGATAAAGGAAATTCCTCAGAATGGAATGCACCAAAGTGAGATAATATTAGCAAATTATTTTCACAAGGGGAGGGCTGCCTATGACATTTTATGATTTTTGAGGGGTTCTACGTATATAAAAACGTGAGCAGGGACCAGAAAAAAAAAGCTGCCACTGAAGGAGTCTGAGGATTGAGTTGTTTGGTGATGAACAGCACTGTTCATCCAATGCGCAAGGTATTGCGTGATTGAAAAGTAAGGATTTAGCAGCTCTGAATACGATGCAAATGATCTGGACAAACTAAAGGAGAACACACAGGCTTCTGCATTAGCTGAAGGTAAGAAAGAGAAACTCAGTAAAATCACTTACTGTTTGTTCATAATTCTAAAATAAATAAAATAATCGCAAATCTACAGAAAATTGTTAATGTGTTCAAATAGTGTACAATTTGTAAGAACTTCTGAGCTTTGTTCATTCTAATGTTAGACGTGAACTGGAATGGTATAGTCCAACAAAAACCAGTTTCTTTTTGCCAAGACCCTGAAGTCTTTTCTGTTATCAAGTGCATTTATAAAAAGCCTTTGAAGGCCCTCACAGACAAAGGTGCACCGACTGTTGTAGACAAATGATAAAACAGTGACAACTTAAATAGGGACAAGCAGTTTGTTTCTAGAGAGCGGCTTCAACTAGAGGACTAGAGGCTAAGGAGGGTCAAATAATTTTTCTACACTTCAAAAAGACTCTTGGAGTACGTACAAATTAACATTAAAAACGCTAAGATAAATTGATGGGAAAAGCATGTATATTTAGAGAATGCAATGAATCTATTTAGAGTAATATTATTGCCAATGAAATAATGACTTTGATCTAGAAATATGAAAGGAAAAAAAGCCACTAGGATATGCAATAAATAAGCAAAGTTTTAAGTTCCTATAAACACTACAAAGCAATAGGGAAATTAAGGAAATAAGCCAATTAAAATCACATTTGAAAACAAAAATAAAAGCTTAATTAAATTGTATGTTCAAAATTAAACCATGCATAATTTAATATTAGTTCGATGTTTTTTAAATGACATGCAATGTTTAAAAGAAATTATGGGTTAAAAGTTGTTTTGTAAGTTAGTCGTTTGAAAACTACAGAAATAGACCTAGAACGAACATATTAGCAGTAGATATTTATTTTTAACCAACACACACACACAAACATGCCAGAGTTAAGAATGCAAGCACTGATTACAGCTGATATCTGCTTCCTTGGTTAATTGCTTAGCCATGGACTGGAACCCAATACTAGCGAATATACAGGAAAAAAACATAACATTTGTTACCATAAATGTCAATCATCATTAAGTCTTCAAACTGAAACTAATGTCCTCTTTAGAGCAAGTGGTTTAACATTGTCGCTTTTGTTTCCTTTTAAAACTTTTAGTAAAAACTGATATGTTCTAGGGAGTACACAAACCAAAAGACACCGGCGCCTGGACTACGAGTCAGAGAACCAACTCTTCACCTAACATCCCCTTTACTGTGGTGGTACAACCTGTGCTTGGATTACTGCCTGGAACAAGCTCGAGGCGACCTGTTCAGTTTTGGAACGGCGGGGCTTTGTCGATTGTGACGTGGCCCTTTTGGTTTGTACGCGGAGTCTGAGGATGAGCTACCGCCCTGTGTGCTGGCTCTGAGCTGCCTTCCACTGCCGTCCCCCGTGCCTGTGGGACCCTGTGATCATGCTGGCCAAGCCCCCTGAGCCAGCCAGAGCAGAACCACGACCCGTGCCCAGGTCAGCCATCCCTTCCACAGCAGGATGTCCCAGCCAGATGCGGTCCCGCTGGGGACCAACGGCTCGGGGGCCGGGGGTCAGCTGCACTGGGCTGCTCTGCTCATCATCATGGTTATCATCCCCACCATCGGGGGCAACATCCTGGTCATCTTGGCCGTGTCGCTGGAGAGGAAGCTGCAGAACGCCACCAACTACTTCCTGATGTCCCTGGCAGTGGCCGACCTGCTGGTGGGACTCCTGGTGATGCCCATCGCCCTCATCACTGTGCTATACAGTAAGTCACCCCAACATGACTGCCTGTTCGTCATGCCATGAGAAAAGATCTGGTACATACACTTGAAACTCAAGACACTGCTTATACTCAAATCTACTGGTCCTACAAGTGATTTTCTCAACATCTTAATTTAGAATGATTCCCTTCCAGCCTCAATACGGCGACATATTGCTGATTCAAGTGAAAAGGCTGGCCTAGTACTTGTGCTTAGCTTGGCTCCCATAAATTAGGTCTAAATAGCCCAGTCCCCATGGAGCTGCCATTATAAAGCTGCTGTCAGTCGAGAGCCCCGGGAAACACCTGAGCGCATCGGTTCAGTAAATGTGCATTGCAACGCAGAAAGCCATTACAGTAGGTTGCCTAAAAATGGAAATTGGATCGAGCAGACTCCTCTGTTGACAACAAGAATTGTGTTAATTTGTTAACAGAACAAAAAAATAGGCATGCATATTTACGATAATTCAAGAGCGCTAGAGTTTAATAGGACACTAACAGAGATGCTGCTGAAACTCCGCCAGCTATAAACAAATTATAGCAGATGACAAAAACACAAGATAGTGGACAATAAACAAACTACTTCCTTGGGCTATGTAATCACGACCGTAGCACAGCCCTATCAGCTACCAATGATCATGATGACCCAATTTCTGCACGACTTTCACAGACAATTTTCCAAATCACAAACCAACCTTTCTGAAAGCAAAAGTCATGCTTTCAAAAAACAAGCACTTTCTTTGCATAAGAACCATATGTGCCGTGCAAACTGCGGGAATGAGGGAAACTGCTAAGGGGGGAAGCTGCTTCCTTCCATCACATCTTAATGCAGTCATCGGGGCTAGACGCATGGAAAGGAGGGGATAAACAAAGTCAAAGCCATGTCCTCATGCTTAACATGTCAGACAATCCCTGTGTCTTTTTCGAGGGTCTTAGTTCTAAATCTGGAGAACATGAGCAGATGGATTGTCTCCAGTGACCATAGTTTATAGTTGACAGAAAGGGCCAAGACTAAACAGCTAGTGGCTTTTGAAGAGAAGTAGCCTTTGTTCAGAGGATGGAGGGGGACTGTGTGTGTGTGTGTGTGTGTGTGAGTATACGTACGCACGTGTAAGAGCAGTCAATGTGTGAATGTACGGAATGGATGCAAAGTACGACTGTGCAGAGGCAGCTGTCATTTCTCTCCTGGCTGGAGCCCGAGCACACAGCGGGGGGGTCAGGGGGACATAAACACACATAAACAGAGTTTAGTGCTTCACGCCGAGCCTTTAGAGCCTCTCGGCACGGTGGGCCAGTTAAGGCGTGTGTACATCCAGGCCCGGCGGCGCTAAGAACAGTGTGTGAAGGCAAACGGCGAGAGAGGGGATCAGTGCTCACATCAAAATAATACAAGACATTTACCAGAGGACAGAGACGACATGTTGTAGCTACATGTTATATAACCACAGTATCGCGACCGCTAATATACCACTGCCATTAAACCTAACTCTCTAAACTCCAAATAAACCACAACTACATAGCATAGAGATGGTTGTTGAACACTTTCTTGTGTGTCTGGCTAAATATCTCCTCTCCATCCCAAGCCCTGGCTGCGGGGGAAGTGCCAGACAATCACAATTAGCCTAGCTATTGCATCAAACATCCAACATTAATGAGATGGTGAACCCAATCATAGTTAGACCTTCCTCCAAAATGAAACATTTTACTGAGAAAGAGGGCATGGCTAGTGTACAATTGATGTCTAAAAGAGCTGTAAAGAAGTCCTGAGGTCCTTTTCCACATCTGCCTAGCAGATGAATTTAAGGCTTACAGTCAACACCTTGAAAAATATAATTGTTGCACTGCTTAAAAAAGGTGCACTTTAAACTGACTACACTACAGAGTAAACCTAAATATACAGCTGAATAAGTCTCGGGAAACCATAGAGACCCATTAAGAAAAGCTATTTGAACGATTCGGGCAGGGAGGCGCCTACCCTAGTGCCATGTTTGCGAGGTAGCACGACGAGATGTGTTTATATTGAGGACAGAGATAAATGCTTATTTAAATATGTTTGGGCCTTGGGACAACTGGGTCACACGACCTGACATTCCAGAAACTATGTACATTTTTCTAAACGTAGAGTGATGATTAAGATTTCACGAAATAGCCCACAAGTGTCACTATGGTTGATGCTCTTCTGAACCAAGGGGATGACAGACCATTCTTACCCTTCTTCACTAATGAGCTCAATACTGTCTGTTTCAGGGAGAGGTCACGCTTTTAGAAGGCATGCCTCGGTCCCAGACTCACCCCAGTCTACCCACACACAACAGGTAGGCATAGATATACATTTCCCACTCAACCAGAGCTGTCTTTTAATTTAGGCTTAACCATAATTCGTTTGGAGAATCCTGGGTCAAAACATGCTAGATTGAAAACTTTTGAGCCACCTCCAGAATATCAAATTAGTGCTCCAGTGGAGAGCTTAAAACAAGAACAATACAATTTATGAATGAATGCTGCCTTAAAGGACCACAGTGCAAACAGAAAACTCTGGAAGTTCTTACAGCCTTCAAAAAAACTACAATGAATTGCTTTCATCTGTGGGACCTCCATTGTCAAACAAAGTATCTAGCAACACTACATGACCAAAGGTATGTAGACACTTGCTTGTCAACCATCTCATATCAAAATCATGGGAATCAAATTTGGAGTTGGTACCCCCTTTGCTTTCATATCAGCCTCCACTCTTCTGGGAAGGCTTTCTACTAGATGTTGGAACATTGCTGCAGGGACTTGCTTCCATTCAGTCGCAAGAGCATTAGGTGATGTCAGGCACTGATGTTGGGCAATTACACCCTGGTTGCATTCAGCGTTCCAATTTATCCCAAAGGTGTTCAATGGGGTGGAGGTCAAGGCTCTATGCAGGCCAGTCAAGTTCTTTCACACCAATCTAAAAAAACACATTTATTTTTGGACCTCGCTTTGTGCACAGGGGCATTGTCATGCTGAAACAGGAAATGGTCTTTCCTGTGTTGGAAGCACAGAATAGGCTAGAAGGTCATTGTATGCTGTAGCATTAAGATTTCCCTTCACTGGAACTAAGGTGCCTAGCCCGAACCATGAAAAACAGCCTCAGACCATTATTTATCTTCCACCAATCTTTACAGTTGGCACTATGCATTGGGACAGGTAGCATTCTCCTGGCATCCCCCAAACCCAGGTTAGTCCGTCAGACTGCCAGATGGTGAAGCGGGATTCATCACTCCAGAGAACAGTTTTTCACTGCTCCAATGGTGGCGAGCTTTACACCACTCCAGCTGACACTTGACAATGTGATCTTAGGCTTATGTGCGGCTGCTTGGCCATGGAAACCCATTTCATGAACCTCCTGATGAACAGTCATTGTGCTGACGTTGCTTCCAGAGGAAGTTTGGAACTCAGTAGTGAGAGTTACAACCAAAGACAATTTTTAAGCGCTTCAGCACTTGGCTGTCCTGTTCTGTGAGCTTGTGTGGCCTACCACTTTGTGGCTGAACCGTTGTTGCTCCTAGATGTTTCCTCTTCACAATACCATCACTTACAGTTGACCGGGGCAGCTCTAGCAGAGCAGAAATTTGACGAACTGACTTGTTGGAAAGGTGGCATCCTATGACGGTGCCATCCTATGACGGTGCCACATTGAAAGGTCATTCTACTACCAATGTTTGGCTATTCAGATTGCATGGCTGTGTGCTTGAGTTTATACACCTGTCAGCAACTGGTGTGGCTTAAAATAGCAGAATCCACTAATACGGGTGTCCAGAAAGACCAATTAAAACAATTGTGATGGCCAGGTGAGTGTTTAAGATTTAGGATGAGTTTACAGATGCACTCGGAGTGGGGAGGGAAAAAAAGGATTCCCATATAAAGTATGGGGCCCCTTAAGAACTGTGTGCATGTCTTGTGTAATCAGAGAGCCTGACAGACATCAATGGCGCAGGACAGAGCGTTTATATCCTGGTATTTGCTGGAACGGGGACATTTTCTAAAGTAAGCAATAATAATTATCGTTAAGACAATAATACTCAAAAGACAGCCCTTTAATAAGACAGCATTTTCAGCTTTGTTTTAGTACTAACTGGCTTTCTCCCACTTTGGAATGATAACCTCACCCTACACTAGAGGTTTGTAGCTCGGTTTTCAAAGTATTCATTCTCACAGAGTAGCCGGTCCACTGCAATGGCTTTATAAGTTTAACCTAGAAATGTGGCCTTGGATGGACACCTCTGTAGCATTGGCAACACATAACGGACAAAAATATAAATGCAACATGTAGAGTGTTCGTCTCATGTTTCATGATCTGAAACAAAATATCCATGACAAATGTTCCATATGCACAAAAAAGATAATTTCCCTCATTTTTTGCACATCCCTGTTAGTGAGCATTTCTCCTTTGCCAAAAGCATCTATCCACCTGTGGCATATTAAGAAGCTGATTAAACAGCATGATCATTACACAAGTGCACCTTGTGCTGGGCACAATAGAATACCACTAAAATGTGCAGTTGTCACAACACAATGCCACAGATGTCTCAAGGTGAGGGAAATTAGCATGCTGGCTGCAGGAATGTCCACCGAAGCTGTTGCAAGAGAATTGAATATTTTTTATTTAACTAGGCAAGTCAATTAAGAACAAAACACTTATTTACAATGAAGGCCTACCTTTTGCCTGACTTCAGTGGGCAAATGCTCCCCTTCGATATGCTCTTCATGGATGAATCCCGGTTTCAACTTGTACCGGGCAGATGGCAGACAGCTTGTATGGCGTCGTGTAGGCGAGCAGATTGCTGATGTCAACATTGTGAACAGAGTGCCCCATGGTGGTGGTGGGGTTATGGCATGGGCAGGCATAAGCTACAGACAACGAACACAATTGCATTTTATTGATGGCAATTTGAATATACAGAGATACCGTGATGAGATCCTAAGGCCCATTGTTGTGTCATTCATCATCCGCCATCATCTCATGTTTCAGCATAATAATGCACAAAATTGCACATTCCTTTGTAACTTGTCCCAATTGAAACCAGCTGCTTTCTATGAGAACGTCGCAATGATCTGTATACAATTCCTGGAAGCTGAAAATATCCCAATTCTTCCATGGACTGCATACTCACCAGACATATGGGCTCCTGAGTGGCACAGCGGTCTAAGGCACTTCATCTCAGTGCAAGAGGTGCAACTACAGTCCCTGGTTCGAATCCAGGCTGCATCACATCCGGCTGTGATTGGGAGTCCCATAGGACAGCGCACAATTGGCCCAGCGTCGTCTGGGTTTGACTGGGATAGGCCGTCATTGTAAATAAGATTGTTTTTAACTGACTTGCCTAGTTAAATAAAGGTTAATTATCTGGATTGACTTGTACAACGGCACGTTCCAGTTCCCGCAACCTCGCACAGCCAAGAGTGGGACCACAGTCCACAGGCCACAATCAACAGCCTGATCAAATCTATGAGAAGGAGATGCATGAGGCTAATGGTGGTCACACCAGATACTGACTGGTTTTCTGATCCACGCCCCTACCTTTTTTTAAGGTATCTGTGACCAACAGATGCATATCTATATTCCCAGTCATGCGAAATCTATACATTAGGGCCTAATGTATTTATTTCCTTATATGAACTGTACAGTTTTGCATGCTGCGTTTATATTATTAGTCAGTGTACATCTTCAGAAACTTTGCTTGCAGCCAGATTTAAACTCTGGTCTATGCACATAATATCACCACATGTATAGAATATGTTGAGTGTATGAGCTTATTCCCAGAGAGAATTGTTTTTCTCTTTGTCCATGTTAAGTAGACAGATGATAGGAATTACAAAAGGGCCCACAAAAATACTCTTAGAAAGTCGCTATAAAAGTTTATTTAAATATAAACAAAAATCTAAGAATTAAATAAGGAGAAATGGCAAAATTGTGCATCAAGCTGAACAAAGCACCTGAAATGGTGTGCCATGGAACCCAATAAAGTGGGTAAGGAGTGTCCATTACAGTCCTAGGGTGCATGTAAAACATGAAGGGAGGACACTCAAATATTGTGTTTTAAGAACCATTTCTTCAAAAGCGCATTTCTTTTATAATTGTATACGAAGATACAATAGAAGTAATACTTCGATACAAAAATAAATGTGATGTATTCACTAATGCTTGCGTTATGAAGTACAAGCAATCAGCTAAAGGGTTAACACTAAAGAAATCATTCAACAACTTTTTCAACAACAGGATCTTTTACAATGCTGATGTGCAATGGGATATAATCCAGCCCAATTACTCGCTAATTTCACATCCGAGACCCAGTATAAACAGTTCTGGAGAGAAGGGTGCTTGAACACATCTACATCAAAAGCATAGAGCTTTCAGCTCCATACACAGTCAAAAGAGAAGCATCTCTGCAGTGAATTCATGCTTTACTAAAATAAACAAACAGAATTCACTACATCAGAGCTGGTTTTAATCCACTATTGAAGCGTATCTCCCCAATGGTGGTGGGGTCAACAACACAAGCTCCATTTAGAATATAATAGGTGTGCTGAGGACATATCAGTACAATTTCTGAACAAAAATATAAAACGCAACATGTAACAATTTCAAAGATTTTACTGAGTTACAGTTCATATAAGGAAATCAGTCAGTTGAAATAAATTCATTAGACCCTTATCTATGGATTTCACATGACTGGGCAGGGGTGTAGCCATGCCCTCCAAGGCTCACCCACTTGGTAGCCAGGCCCACCCACTTGGTAGCCAGGCCCACCAAGTCAGAATTAGTTTTTCCCCACAAAAAAAGGCTTTACTATAAACAGAAATCCTCCTCAACACACCACTTGAGAAATGTGCTTTTTTGTGCGCATTGCAAATTTATAGGATCTTATTTCAGTCCCATGTTTCATGAGCAAACACTTTACATGTTGTGTTTATATTTTTGTTCAGTGTAGTCCTGTTTTCAATGGGAATAATCCAAATAGATAGCAATTTAATCCAAGTTGTTAAAACAAAATCATCATGACTTAGTCACTGAAATCTAAATTCAATAAGGCTTATCTGATGTAAGGTGAAAACAAAAGATTCAGCACCACAGTAATCAAGTTTGAGAACTGTGTTCTTTTCATCTCAAATGGTTCTGTACTGGCCTATGAGAGCAGTTAACAATCCAATTCTTTCCATCTTTTTTCTGTTTCTCAGATTCCGGGTGGCCTCTTCCGGAGTTCCTCTGCCCAATCTGGCTCTTCCTGGACGTCCTGTTCTCCACAGCATCCATCATGCACCTGTGTGCCATCTCACTGGACCGCTACATAGCCATCAAGAAACCCATTCAGCACAGCCAGTATAAATCCAGGTCCAAAGCCATGGCCAAGATAGCAGCGGTGTGGCTCATATCCATTGGTAAGCAGTGCTGTTTTTTTGTCCTGTGTTGACTGTTGAGTTCAGGAGCAGTCTGCAATGTTTCTAGTGAGTGATAGCAGTGATAGAAGGTAACCTGTGGGAAAACCCAGTAAATTATCCTGAAAGACTTGACCAAAAGAAGCATAAAATGAAAAAGGAGGTTAAAAGATTGAAGTATTCCTCCAGGAAGGAAATTCATTTCACATCAATACAAAGCTGTACTCCCTTCACAGAACAGCACAAACTGGCTCTAACCAGAATAGAAAGAGTGGCCCCGGTGCACAACTGAGCAAGAGGACAAGTACATTAGAGTGTCTAGTTTGAGAAACAGACGCCTCACAAGTCCTCAACTGGCAGCTTCATTAACCTGTCTAGGAACGTTCCGCTCGCCAACAGCCAATGAAATTGCAGGGCGCCAAATACAAATCAACAGAAATGTCAAATCAAATTTCTATTAGACATAATTTTAAAGATAAAATTCTCATTAATCAAGCCACAGTGTCTGATTACAAAAATGCTTTACAGCGAAAGCTCCACAAAGAATTATGTTAGGTCACCACCAACTCACAGAAAAACCCAGCCATTTTTCCAGCCAAAGAGGAGTCACAAAAAGCATAAATAGATAAAATTAATCACTAACCTTTGATGATCTTCATCAGATGACACTCAAGGGACTTCATGTTACACAATACATGTATGTTTTGTTCGATAAAGTGCATATTTATATCCAAAAATCTCATTTTACATTGGTGTGTTATGTTCAGTAGTTCAAAAACATGCTGTGATTTTGCAGAGAGCCACATGAATTCGCAGAAATACTCATTATAAATGTTGATGAAAATTCAAGTGTTATGCATGGAACTTTAGATACACTTCTCCTTAATGCAACCGCTGTGTCAGATTTCAAAAAAACTTTACGGCAAAAGCATAATCTGAGTACGGCGCTCAGAGGCCAAACCAGCCAAAATAAATATCTGCCATGTTGTGCAGTCAACATTAGTCTGAAATAGCATTATAAATATTCACTTACCTTTGATGATCTTCATCAGAATGAACTCCCAGGAATCACAGTTCCACAATAAATGTTTGTTTTGTTCAAAAATGTCCATCATTTATGTCCAAATAGCTTATTTTGTTAGGGCGTTTGGTAAACAAATCCAAACGAGTGTTCAGGTCCAGTCGGACGAAAAGTTCAAAAAGTTACTCAAAAAGTAAACTTGTCAAACTAAGTATAGAATCAATCTTTAGGATGTTTTTATCATAAATGTTCAATAATGTTCCAACCGGAGAATTCCATTGTCTATAGAAAAGCAATGGAACGAGAGATACCTCACATGTGAACGCGCGTGACAGAACGAGGCTGCTGCCAGACCCCTTAGTCAAACAGCTCTCATTCGCTCCCACTTCACAGTAAAAGCCTGAAACAACATTCTAAAGACGGTTGACATCTAGTGGAAGCCGTAGGAAGTGCAACATTACCAATATCCCACTGTGTAGTCAATAGGGGTGAGTTCAAAAACTACAAACCTCAGATTTCCCACTTCCTGTCTGGATTTTTTTTCTCAGGTTTTTGCCTGCCATATGAATTCTGTTATACTCACAGACATCATTCAAACTGTTTTAGAAACTCCAGTGTTTTCTATCCAATACTACTACTACTAATATGCGTATATTAGGGACTGAGTAGGAGGCAGTTTACTCTGGGCACACTATTCATCCAAAAGTGAAAATGCTGCCCCCTATCCCAAATAAGTTAAATAGCCCCCACAAAACAACAGTCTCAACGTGAACAGTGAAGAGGCGACTCTGTTATGAGTAGGTGTTCTAAAACTTTGACTGGTAGTGTATATATTTTAATAGACTGAATTTGAGGCATTGCAAGAGAAGACAATGCGAGATAAAGATGACCATGCTATCACCTATACGCACGGTTCCGACTGTCTGTCTGACTGCCCCTCTCTCTTTGCTATTAATCTCAGATCAAATCTTTGGTCTGTTGTGTGTAGAATAGCTTAGCCTTCTCATTGATAGCCCCTACCTTAATGAACTCGAAGGGCCCCTGATCATTACATCCATTTTCTTAGCCTATTATTAGACTATAAATGAGGTGCAGATGGAGCTGAAACACTGGAATCCTCTTCTCACAGGGCATATTTCATACGAGGGAATTCCAGACTCAAACTGGTTTCCCATTTTTGGCCCAATGTAAGCCTAGACCCAAATGTCATTTGCCATAGTCCAAAGAGATAGTTTGACAGTTGAGACAAACATCGTTTTATTTTCCTGATTGATGATATTACTTTAGAGTCCACTGCCCGAGTCTGTATTACTGATGACTGGCCAGTGAACCCTCAGTATATAAGCATACTGGTTTGCTTTTAAATTATCTGTTATCCGTTAAATATTAGCTTTCCAGTAGGAAATGAAATTAAACACCCCTATGCTCGTTAACATCGTCAGCCTAGACGGTTCCTCTGGCTGAGGCATTTGTGAGACTGCGGTGTAAGGACTTGGCAGAGTTTAGCCTGGTAGTTATGGAGCGTTCGGACATCTTCACAACAGCACACCCCTAGTTTTCACTCAGGGCTAGGTTCTACACATTTACTTTCTTTCGCAGAGCAAAACCAGATTGCTTAGAGTTACAGGGGCAGCACTTAGACGCCACAACTGTGGAAGAGTGTCTTTCTCCAGGGTGTGTGTTCATTGTCACTGTATTATAGCTGGCGATATATGGTTAGTTTATTGGATTGTTAAGCAAAGAATGAGAACTTCCAGGACTCACAAAAAGCAGTTTCTTCCTAACCTTTTGTGCTACCCCTGCTGTCCTCAGTTGTGAAAGCATGAGGCTTTATTACAGTTTTATATGCCTGCAACATCAAAAGGAAAAGCAGATATGAAGAGTTCATGTCCAACAATATGCAAAAAACAAAAAGGCAGCATAAAGTGACCACCGTGGAAAACTAAGCTGTGAGAAGATACTGCATCTACTCCCAAAACACATTGAATCTCAAACCACCAAGAGTAGGATGCAAAGTTTGCATTGATGATTTGATTAACCAAACTTCTCTCTCTCGCTCTTACACAGGTATCGCAATCCCCATTCCCATCAAGGGGCTGAGAAACTACCATCTTCCAAACAATGTCACCTTTAACAGCAACCACACCTGCCTACTGAAACCAGACAGTTTCCGAGAGTTCATCATGTATGGCTCCATGACAGCTTTTTTCATCCCTTTAACCATCATGATGGTCATCTACCTGCTCACCATTCAGGTGTTGCGCAAGAAAGCTTTTCTGCTCAGGTCAAAGGTCACACAGCGCTTCACTCGCCCAACAGTCTCCACCGTCTTCCAGAGGGAGCACTCCATGGCCTCTCCCACAACTGAGAAACTACCAGGAAATCCCACTGCTCCTACCAACCCCATGACAAATGAAGATATCCCCATCCGTCGCATGTCCACCATGGGCAAGAAGTCCATGCAAAACCTGACCAATGAGCAGCGTGCCTCTAAGGTGCTGGGCATCGTCTTCCTGCTGTTTGTGGTCATGTGGTGCCCATTCTTTATCACTAACATCACCTCTGTGCTTTGTGCGAGCTGCAACGTCAATGTGATCGGCCGTCTGATGGAGATCTTTGTGTGGGTGGGCTACGTGTCATCTGGTATCAACCCGCTGGTCTACACCCTCTTCAACAAGACTTTCCGCCAGGCCTTCACACGCTACATCACCTTTAACTACAGCAGCATCAGTAATGGGCCAGCCAGCCATACAAGGGAACAGCATGGCTGCAGGAATCTAACAAGGATCTCCTTCCGTTCATCTGTGGCGGAGAACTCTAAGCTGTTCATGAAGCGGGGAATGAAAAACGGCATCGGACCAGTGTGCTATCAGAGTCAACTGAGCCGAAGGCAAGCACCAATACAGTCCTCTGGCAGCGTTCTACTGGACACTCTGCTCCTTACCGAGAATGAGGATTGCAAAGCCGAAGAGCATGTCAGTTACTTGTAGGCCTTTCGGAAAATGCAGTCAGCAAAAGGGAAACAATTAGAACCAGAAAGTCAGATGTAAGAGGCACCCAAGGCTTGAGTTGTGAGCTCCCCAGGGGATTACCTTCCATGAGCATCACATGGATTATTTTCTAGTCAAGAAAACAGTGTGCTCTCAGGGGGGAAACAAAAATATGTAGATTTCTGTCAAACAAATAAGAGGCCCTCTGTACAGAGATAGCTGAACATTATGCGTGTGAACAGGTGTGTTGAGGTGGTTGCCCTCAATAAAAGATAAGCTGACAAGGGTCAGGTCGGACTGTTCTTAAGAAAGCCGCCAGAGAGATAAATACATAAGGAATGAAGACATATGACTGTCTGGAAACTCTCTCAGTGGATACAATGTATATTCCAATGTTAATCCTGTCACCTTGGGCTATTTAGTTCTCTGCTATGGACAATTTCCATTGAGATGGCATTTTTACCTATTGAGAGGACAAACACTTCACCTTCACACAAAATAGTTTATAAATACCACCCATTTTAATTGCAATTTTTTGGTAAGTGCTTTTATGAATATTAACAGATTTATTGTATAGTCACAGGTCCTATTTTCCCAAACTGTTATAGCATCCAAATGGATTATTATATATAAAATGCAACAAAGACAAAACCTTTGCAAATGAGAAGCTTGTAAAATACAAATGTATAGCCTACAGATGGATATGTATTTAGCATAAAATTCCTGGTTCATAAATTGATAAAATAGTGCTTTGCTACAGTTCTTAAAGGGGCAATCAGCAGTTGAAACATAAAAAATGTTATCCCTACCCCTGTTCCAGTAAAAAGCTGAGGGATGGGTCTGGAGAAATGTAACCACTCAAATTCATAGGCAGAGCTATGGATGCAAGGACTGACCATCTATGATATTCAAACTACTGTTTTAGCCACGTTTCACAGCTATAAACAGGGTCTGACATTGACTATGCCCGACGGATCTCGTCAGTCACTGGCCCAGTAACTTGAAGACTACACGTGATAAAGACAAGCCATTTGTATTTGAGCAATATGATTGACCGTTCATTGAAGCTCCACTTGTTCCCGCAGGTCACAACTACAGCACATTAAATGTAAAAAAAAAATTATTAACCAATGGCCTTTACACAGCACACACGAGCTGTCCTGAGCAAAATAAATGGTCATTAATCCAGTCGCTGAGCTCCTTTACTTTAGGGAAAGGGATTTACAACCTTCAATAGTGAACATACAGTACTAGCAATATGCTGGCTACTGTTGATAGTCTGCTAAAATAAAGCTACAAAAAGACACCTAGCATGTGTCTTGGCTAGCCTACAGTAGCGAGTTGATATATTTTGGAATGTTTGTCTTAAAAGGGGCAGTGTCCTATTTTGGGATGTAAAAAATCATCTCAAAATGACATACTTTAGAATAAAATGAATCCATTTAATACAATTCTAAAGAATATAGTAAGGACTTGCATTGCAACATTATATTACACAGCTTGTAGCCTATTAATAGCTGAATATAGTGAGAAGCATGGCAATCTACAGGCCCCAATGCATTTAAAAACTACACCAAGTTCTGTCAATCATAAATTTTTATTGCCAGTAAGAACTTCTGGAGTACAGACCCCCAGAAATCGTCCGATCGCCCTCAAGTGGTAAAATAAAAAATGTTTTATGTATAATTTGTATGGAGGCATACTTAGACAAAAATGACACTAAATGATAATTAAGAAATTGTTTAAAATCTTGGAGGTGAATGTTGGAATTAAACAATTAACTATGCAAATGAGCAAAAGGTGTGTGCATTAAGGAAACAGACGCCAGGCTCAAATAGAAACCCGTCTCTAATAAGCACCCGTTTTGTTCAGTGATTTAAACAAATAAAACGCCACGGCTGTTAAATTGACATTTTACAGTGGAATAGTTTTTAGAATACTCCAGGCCACAAGATGGCAGTAGCTTGTTTAGCATGTGCCTGCTGTAGCTAATGTACGCTAACTAGCAAGCTGTGCTCATTTTGTTGCTAGCTAGCTAGAATTTTTAGAAAGCCCTTGATACTACATTGACATTTTTGTCATTAATCAGAGTATGTTGCTATGGCATCAACGGCCCATTCCCACAGAGGCACAGGGCGCATTGCGAGGTGGTATTTGAAGGACAAACAGTTGAATAATTTGGTACACTTTTCATATTGAACACATCCAAGTGAAATATATACTTTGTCATGATGATATAAAACGGATGGATGTGTTCTAGACAAGTATGCCCATATCATCCATTGGCCTTTTGGCAAACTGGAGTGCAGGTAATTGTTTTCAAAAGGGCTATGAAATGTGATAGTGTGTTATCCCCCATTTCCAGTGATGAGAACCATGTAGCTATGACACGTTCCTACACAATTTTCTAATTTCACAGACGGACCACTTAGAAGTTAAATCATGGGGAGTTATTTTTACCCATTGATGAAACACAGGCTTTCAGCAAATTGACAGAAGTTTCATGATTTTAATTTCTGGGGGTAGATTACGCTTTAAAATAGCTAGATGAGACTAGAGCGATTGCGGTGACAGTATTACCGGCACACCGGCAGTCATGAGTCTTGACCGCAGCAAAATGTCAGCCAATTTCGGTAAACTCAGTACCGTTAGCTTAATTTTCTGTCCAGTATGAACTCAGACCCCTCAAAAGAGCTCCTGAAGCGAACTGAAAATACAATTAAGAGGTGGTCTGAGTTCAGGTCAGACAACCTCTCGAAATGCTCTCCAAATTCACTTGTCATTATTCCCGCACCACACACTAGACTACTGCAACACCGTTTCCCCTGCCATAAACCCTCACATTGGTGCCACAAGAGAGAAGATGTGCAGGTTCACGGAAAAAACGTGCCGTTTTAAGATACAGATTAGGGATTGTCAAGAATGCACAGAAATTCCAAAATATGTGTAAAGACTTTAGTTCAGATTATTTGTTTGCAGTATGTGAACTATAGGCTAAAATAGCTTCATCAGCTGTTTATTTAATTGGGGTTTGAATAGTGTGAAAAGACAACATATTTGGTAAGAATCACAACACAAGGTATGCCTACAAAATAAATTATAGCTCTTAAAAAGGGGCAATAGCCTACATTAGGACGCACAGGGCGCTGGAATTATAAATTACAGCATTATTTACTCTGCAGTTATTCTTCTGCTATTTATTCTGTTACCAATAATATTTACATGTAATTAGTATTTTCAGTTTGCATTTAGTTAAAAGATGCGACAATAATTGTAATCTATTAGCTTCCAAGTAGGTATATATCTATACTGAACAAAAATATAAAACGCAACATGTAAAGTGTTGGTTTCATATTTTATGAGCTGAAATAAAGATCACAAATTTTCAATACGCACAAAAATCTTCGTTCTCAAATGCTGTGCACAATTCTGTTTACATCCCTGGTAGTGAGCATTTCTCCTTTGCCAAGATAATCCATCCACCTGACAGGTGTGGCATATCAAGAAGCTGATTGAACAGCATGATCATTACACAGGTGCAGCTACTGCCGGGGATATTAAAAATCCACTCGAAAATGTGCATTTCTGTCACACAACACAATGCCACAGATGTCTCAAGTTGAGGGAGTGTGTAATTGGCATGCTGACTGCAGGAATGTCCACCAGAGCTGTTGCCAGATAATTTAGTGTTATTTTCTCTACCATAAGCCGCCTCCAACATCGTTTCAGAGAATTTGGCAGGTATGTCCAACCTGCCTCACAACCGCAGACTGTGTAACCACGCCAGCCCAGGACCTCCACATCCGGGATCGTTGGAGAGACCAACCATCCGGAGAGCTGATGAAACTGAGTAGTATTTCTGTCTGTAATAAAGCCCTTTTGAGGGTAATAAAATAATCATTCTTATTGGCTAGGCCTGGCTCCCCAGTTGGTGGGCCTACCTCCCAAGTAGGTGGGCCTGTGCCCCACCAGGCCCACACATGGCTGTGCCCCTGCCCAGTCATGTGAAATTCCGAAATTAGGGCATAATTTATTTAAAGTGACTAATTTCCTTATGATCTGCAAATCAGTAAAATCTTTTAAATTGTTGCATTTATATTTTTGTTCAGTATAGCTGTCTGATAACACATTGATGGAATGGCTTGTCCTGCTAATGTTAAAAACCCAAAGTGCATTGCATGAATGTTGGGAAAATATCTTGGTTATTTTCTAAACATAGAAGGCCTGCATCCCGGAGTCGCCTCTTCACTGTTGGCATGGAGACTGGTGTTTTGCGGGTACCATTTAATGAAGCTGCCAGTTGAGGACTTGTGAGGTGTCTGTTTCTCAAACTAGACACTAATGTACTTGTCCTCTTGCTCAGTTGTGCACCGGGGCATCCCACTCCTCTTTCTATTCTGGTTAGGGCCAGTTTGTGCTGTTCTGTGAAGGGAGTTATACACAGCTTTGTACGAGATCTTCAGTTTCTTGGGAATTTCTGGCATGGAATAGCCTTAATTTCTCAGAACATGAATAAACTGACGAGTTTCAGAAGAAAGTTATTTGTTTCTGGCCATTTTGAGCCTGTAATCGAACCCACAAATGCTGATCAAATCCCAAAAAAATATATAGCCCTTTTTACATCAGCTGATATCTCAAAGTGCTGTACAGAAACCCAGCCTAAAACCCCAAACAGCAAGCAATGCAGGTGTAGAGGCACAGTGGCTAGGAAAAACTCCCTAGAAAGGCCTAAACCTAGGAAGAAACATGGAGAGGAACCAGGCTATGAGGGGTGGCCAGTCCTCTTCTGGCTGTGCCGGGTGGAGATTATAACAGAACATGGCCAAGATGTTCAAATGTTCATAAATGACCAGCATGGTCAAATAATAATAATCACGGTAGTTGTCGAGGGCGCACCTCAGGAGTAAATGTCAGTTGGCTTTTCATAGCCGATCATTGAGAGTATCTCTACCGCTCCTGCTGTCTCTAGAGAGTTGAAAACAGCAGGTCTGGGACATGTAGCACATCTGAGCCTCCAGATACTCAACTAGTCTAAAGAAGGCCAGTTTATTGCTTCATTAATAAGCACAACAGTTTTCAGCTGTGCTAACATAATTGCAAAAGGATTTTCTAATGATCAATTAGCCTTTTAAAATTATAAACTTGGATTAGCTAACACAACATGCCATTGAAACACAGGGGTGATGGTTGTGATAAAATATTTTAAATGTCCTTGGTAAACAAATTCTTAGTAATCTCTTTTGAATGTGGACTGTATTATTATCCATACTGGATGGGCTGGTTGAATAGAATGTTTGGAGTGTAGCATGAGTCTGGGAGAGAAAGTATAAGCCGAGGCAACGCTATTGCCTCATTGATTTTGCAGGGCGGCTTACATTACCATCGGTAGCGGCAGGAACAGGGTTGGAGAGACCATGGAATACAAAAGCTTGGGCGGAATATATTACCTGTCATTCAGAGAGACTACATGCTCCTCAAAACAGTGGTTGGACAAAAGTATGGAAACATCTTCAAATGTGTGGATTCGGCCATTTCAGCCACACCCGTTTAACCGTATAAAATCGAGCACACAGCCATGCAATCTCCATAGCCAAACATTTCCGGTAGAACGGCCCGCAAGGCAGTCCTCAGTGACTTTCAACGTGGCACTGGCATAGTGTGCCACCTTTCCAACGAATAAGTTCGTCAAATTTCTGCCTTGCTAGAGCTTCCCCGGTCAACTGTAAGTGCTGTTATTGTGAAGTGAAAACATCTAGGAGCAACAACGGCTCACCCGTGACGTGGTTGGCCATGCAAGTTCACAGAATGAGACCGCCAAGTGCTGAAGCGCGTAAAAAATAATCTGTCCTCAGTTGCAACACTCAAGAACGAGCTCCAAACTACCTCTGGAAGCAACGTCAGAACAAAAAGTATTCGTCAGGAGCTTCACAAAATGGATTTCTATGGCCGAGGAGACACACACAAACCTAAGATCACCATGACCAATGCCAAGCAGCTAGAGTGGTGTAAAGTCCATTGGACTCTGGAGCAGTGGAAACGCATTCTCTGGAGTGATGAATCACGCTTCACCATCTGGCAGTCCAACAGACTGCCAGATGGCGGGATGCCAGGAAATTCTACCTGTCCCAATGCATAGTGCCAACTGTAAAGATTGGTGGAAGAGGAATAATGGTCTTGAGGCTATTTTTCATGGTTCGGGCTAGGCCCCTTAGTTCCAGTGAAGGGAAATCTTAACGCTACAGCATACAATGACATTCTAGACAACTCTATGCTTCCCATTTTGTGGCAAAAGTTTAGGGAATGCCCTTTCCCGTTTCAGCATGACAATGCACCTGTGCAAAAGCGAGGTCTATACAGAAACTGTTTGGCGAGATTGGTGTGGAAGAAATTGACTGGTCTGCTGAGAGAACTGACCTCGAACACCTCTGGGAATTAATTGGAACGCCGACTGCGAGCCAGGCTTAAATCGCCCCCAAAATCAGTGCACGACCGCCCTAATGCTCGTGGCTGAATGGAAGCAAGTCCCCGCAGCAATGTTCCATCGTAGTGGAAAAATTGAGAATAGTCTGTGTAGCCTGAGGCAAGAACAGAGTGCAAGCTTTTTTGCGACAAATCATCAAAACGTTATAGTCGCATCATGCAGCCCATATTTGTTTTGGAGTTCTAAGACACTACGGTTTGTATCATTCCCAAATAAAGTTACCAAATAACTCAATCTAGCGTATAGGACTTGTTTGAAAAATTATGACAGACACATCATATGGACACTCGCTCCAGAATGGGCAAAAATATCCTTTCTATTTATTTCAGCAAAGTTCAATTATATTGTTCTTACTATAAAATATAAAATAAATGGCACGAGACTTAAGCATATTTAGTCCACTAAATTAACGAACATACGGCAAATTGCCAGATAACATACAGTAGGCCAACTCATATTCTGTTCTGAGAAAAAGAAAATCATATTGTTTCTTTAGACCTGCCTAATATAAATTGATTTATTGTGATGGTGTATATTAAACAGATGTATAACTTTTTTTTGTTATTAAGAATGTTCCAAAGGTACGCATCAGCAGCTTCTATACAAGTAGAAACGGCAGGTTCGTCGGTACACAGCAGAGACATTTTGTTCTAGCAAGAGAAGAAATGGCCTCCTACTGTGCGAAGTCCTTATTGGCAGTCAGATCTATTGGTGTGTCTGTACCATAACGTTAGGTATACTCAAGAGCTCATGCATGGACACAGACTTAGGTATTTTAAGTAACAGCTAAACACATCATATATATGTTAGTTAATGCTATCGGTCATTCGATGACAGTCCATGACATGGCACGCAACCATTGGTTGATGCATGCAACATCTGAGCAGGGGAACACGACAACAGGTTTCAGGAGCCAGCTAGTTAGATATGACTCCACCATGGGCAACAACAAACTGGCTACTAGTTAGTATTCACCAAAATACAATACTGGTCAAAGGTTTAAGAACACCTACTTATTCAAGGGTTTTTGTTTATTCTGACTATTTTCTACATTGTAGAATAATAGTGAAGACATCAAAACTATGAAACAACAAATATGGAATCATGTAGTAATCAAAAGTGTTCTTCAAAAACCCACCCATTGCCCTGATGACAGCTTTGCACACTCTTGGCATTCTCTCAACCAGCTTCATGAGGTTGTCACCTGGAATAGATTTCAATTAACAGGTGTGCCTTGTTAAAAGTTCATTTGTGGAACTTATTTCCTTCTTATTGCGTTTGAGCCAATCAGTTGTGTTGTGACAAGGTAGGGGTGGTATACAGAAGATAGGGCTATTTGGTAAAACACCAAGTCCATATAATGACAAGAACAGCTCAAATAGGCAAAGAGAAATGACAGTCCATCAATACTTTAAGACGTGAATGTCAGTCAAGACGGAAAATGTCAAGCACTTTTAAAGTGCAGTCGCAAAAACCATCAAGCGCTATGATGAAACTGGCTCTCATGAGGACCGCCACAAAAATGGAAGACACAGAGTTACCTCTGCTGCAGAGGATAAGTTCATTAGAGTTAACTGCACCTCAGATTGCAGCCCAAATAAATGCTTCAAAAAGTTAAACAGACACATCAACATCAACTGTTCAGAGGAGACTGCATGAATCAAGCCTTCATGGTTGAATTGCTGCAAAGAAACCACTACTAAAGGACACCAATAAGAAGAAGAGACTTACTTGGGCCAAGAAACACAAGCAATGGACATTAGATCAGTGGAAATTTGTCCTTTGGTCTGGAGTCCAAATTTGAGATTTTTGGTTCCAACCGGCGTGGCTTTGTGAGACGCAAAGTGGGTGAACGGATGATCTTGTCATGTGTATTTCCCACCGTAAAGCATGGAGGAGGTGGTGTTACACCAGGTCGCAATTGTAAATGAGAACTTGTTCTCAACTTGCCTACCTGGTTAAATAAAGGTGCAATAAATAAAATAAAAAATGGTACTTTGCTGGTGACACAGTCTGATTTATTTAGAATTCAAGGCACAGTTAACCAGTATGGCTACCACAGCATTCTGCAGGGATATGCCATCACATCTGGTCTGCGCTTAGTGGGACTATCATTTGTTTTTCAAAAGGACAATGACCAAACGCACCTCCAGGCTGTGTAAGGGCTATTTTACCAAGAAGGAGAGTGATGGTGTGCTGCATCAGATGACTTGGCCTCCACAATACCCAACCTAAACCAAATTGAGATGGTTTGGGATGAGTTGAGTTGAACCGCAGAGTGAAGGAAAAGCAGCCAACAAGTGCTCAGCATATGTGGGAACCCCTTCAAGACTGTTGGAAAACTATTCCAGGCGAAGCCGGTTGAGAGAATGCCAAGAGTGTGCAAAGCGGTCATCAAGGCAAGGTGTGGCTATTTGAAGCATCTCAAATATATTTTGATTTGTTTAATACTTTTTGGTTCCTACATTATTCCATGTGTCATTTAATAGTTTTAATGTCGTCACTATTATTCTACAATGTAGAAAATAGTACAAATAAAGAAAAACCCTTGAATGAGTAGGTGTTCTAAAACTTTTGACTGGTAGTTAATGTTCAATTCATAGTTAGTTTATCCAGTGACCACCGTATTTAGAAGGATAGCTACTGTCTGAAATGTAGCTAGCGTTAGATAGTGGCTACTGACAGGCCAGTAAGCTACTAGCCAACTAATCAACAGTTTGTGGGAAGGTACTAGCCAACAGTTTGTGGGAAGGTACAAATAGCAATTAGTGAACTCTTTATGCTATCTGGTGGGGCTTTCATTTATTTCCCAATTCATTAATTCAGCTGAAGCTGGGTTTCCCAAGTCGTTCGGTGCTGACTAGTCATACCCGTAAGCAGACTAAACAGATGGCTCTTCAGGGCATCTGTGTGACATCAAATCCAAGAAGGCTCAACCAATCAACCAAAGTAACTTATGAATATTAATGACTTTGCCTCCGGCTACCCTATGAAAGGATATTTCGCTAAATGGATAGGGGAGCAAAAATAATCACACCATAAACCCCCACGCTAACTCTGGAGTTCATAATCCCAAACAACGACTACAGGGAGGCCAAATCCTGAAGTTAAGTGCCTAGTGTCATGATCACTTTAGGAGTGGCCATAAAAGAGGGCATTTTGACAAATTCTCCATTACAAAATCCATACCAGTGCATGAAGTGATGTCACTAAGCAAAAACAACGAAGGAATTTACATAATAAATAATATTTTTGGGTGAGTTTAACTAATTCTGGAGTCCATAGGATAAAATCTATAATAATAAAATCTACCACCCTGCATTGAAATGTAATGCAATAAGCCCACATTTGGTTCATACAGAACCTTTGCAGATATATGCATTGAAAGTTCTGAGATCAGCCAATGGGGAAGAATATACCCATGGCCTTTTGGAGCAGTCACTCTGACTTCAGGCCCACTCAGAGACAGCGGCTCTGAGCACCACATCCTGGCTTCCCAAGACAGAGAAGGGAGTGTGTGTGTGTGTGGGGGGGGGGGGGAATTGTTGCTGCTCAGGAGGCTCTCTAAACACAGGAAGGATTTACACACGGTTTACCTAACAGCCAATTGATCATGGGAATATCGCATAACCTTTTTTGGGCTTAAAATAGACCGCCATGTTCCTCCACTTGGCCCAGCGCACTGTTTAATGCTGCAGTGCTGCCTGATGGGTAAATTCACGTCAGAGAATGAGTGATGAGTCTCCGTAAACAGAAAAGAAGAATGTGTGACTCAAGAGGACGACATGAAAAACAATGTCCTCAGACACTGAACTACCTGTAAGGAGAGCCAGGAAGTAATTATAACCTCTCAGCTAAAAGTGCATCTAAATTCTGTCTTTGATTTGACAGGGGAGATGTTGGTCATTACGTCATGTTGATATTCCGCATGAAAACCAATCACATGGGGATCACTTAAGAGTGCCAACCCTGTAGGAAAGTGAGGGATAGTTTCAGCTCCTTGAGGTAGGCTAAGCTACAAGGATGCAATGAAATACTTTAAGAGTAAAATCACTTCAAAATGTGTCATATCTTTGATCATGAATGACACTTAATAATTGGATAAGACTATCGAAAACCATTGCACGGACCAACACAAGGGTGGTTCAAAGGGTTTTCATGCTCAATAGATTTAACTTGAACATCAAACAAGTTCTCACATTTCGGAAACTTAATCACACTTTCAAAACATTTAACACCCATCACTTACATAAACAATTCAGTTTATAAGAAAACAGATCAGCCCAGAGCTCCAACTGGGCTTAAATTTAACTATACTGCATGCCCTTGGTTACTTAAAACCCAAAACAAGTGTTCAGACAACATTAACTCTCTAGCCAAGCAAGGTGACAATTCCACAGGCTGTGGTGAAGACATGTGAAAACCTAATACTTGACGGGAGAACATGGATTAACCTCTGGGCAGAAGGTGGGTAACAGCCCCAGTGGCATTCACAAGTGGAAAAGCCCCATCTATTAATCTGAGGTCTGGGCGGAAGATATCTATCTCACTGTTTGCTTTGGATGTTTTAACGGTCGGGATGAGGGGGAGGAGGCTACATAAACGGCCAACAATACCCATTCGAGGACATACTCCAAACGCATTTGGAAAGTATTCCCGGGATATGGGAAGAATGCCATCTATGTGTATACAAGTAGGGGCTGATTAATCAGAGTTCGCTTGGCTGAGACTCACAGTGGACTAAGAGGCTGAAAGTAGGGGGACCTCAGCTGGGCAAAAAGGGGATTACATAGAGGTATACAGGTTTGCATAGGGCCAAGGCTTTACCTGAACATGATGAATCCAATGGATTCCACCGCTGCCCTTCTGACATCATCGTTCACGTCGCTCACCTGAAAAAGGTAGAGAACGATGAATTAACAGCAGGAAGAATGCGTTGGGGCAAGAAGATAATGTAACATCCACTACTAATCATTTTGCAGCACAAAAGCAAAAATGAAAAACTCCCAATCAGCCAAAATATCAAAGATTTGGGAGAAGCCTATACTTTGTTCATAAACAGCTCATATCAAAGCTTAATCACACCTTTCGCTTATGCAGGCTGCCATCGGTAGGAACAACCATCTGACCCAGTAACAATAACATGAATTCATCTATTTGGGCTTTCTGTACTACCAAAGGATTTCATTATCGTGAAAAATATACACTAGATGACCAAATGTATTGTGGACATCTGCTCGTCAAACATCTCATTCCAAAATCATGGCCATTAATATGGAGTTGGTCTCCCCTTTGCTGTGATAACAGCCTCCACTCTTCTGGGAAGGCTTTCTACTAGATGTTGGAAAATTGCTGCGGGGACTTGCTTCCATTCAGCCACAAGAGCATTTGTGAAGTTGGGCACCGATGTTGGGCGATTAGGCCTGTCTCGCAATCGGCGTTCCAATTCATCCCAAAGGTGTTAGATGGGGATTAGGTCAGGACTCTGTGCAGGCCAGTCAAGTTCTTTCACACCAAACAATTTCTGTATGGACCTCGCTTTGTACACAGGGGCATTGTAATGCTGAAACAGGAAAGGGCCTTCCCCAAACTGTTGCCATAAAGTTGGAAACACAGAATTGTGTAGGATGTCATTGTATGCAGTGGCGTTAAGATTTCCCTTCACTGGAAGGGGCCTAGCTAAGGGGCCTAGCCTGAACCATGAAAAACTGCCCCAGAGCATTATTCCTCCTACACCAAACTTTACAGTTGGCACTATGCATTTGGGCAGGTAGCGTTTCGCCTGGCATCCGCCAAACCCAGATTCGTTCGTCGGCCTGCCAGATGGTGAGGCGTGACTCATCACTCCAGAGAACGCATTTCCACTGCTCTAGAGTCCAATGGCGGCACTTGACATTGCGCATGGTGATCGTAGGCTTGTGTGCAGCTGCTCAGCCATGGAAATCCATTTCATTAAGCTCCCGACGAACAGTTCTTGTGCTGACGTTGCTTCCAGAGGCAGTTTGGAATCCAATAATTTGAAGGGGTGTCCACATACTTTTGTATATATTATACCAACACATAATAGACTGTCAGAACCATCCTCGCAATTACAATACTTAATAGCTTGGCTATCCATAGCCTGCTCTATTACCTGGTTGTCGGTGTCCTGCGTGAGAAAGGGAAGGAGGATACTTACAGCCACATGCAGCAGACGTCTGATGGCCTTGTTGTTTCCAGAGCCGCAGTAGGCCATGCCCACTGTGTACATTCCGGAGCGTCGCAGGATCGGGTCCTAGAGCAGACACAGTGACAGAACACACAGAGCCTTAGTTAAGAGATGAGTCTGCAGCAGTAAGTCTAGCCATGGCAACAATGTGTGGTCAACAACATCTAATTTGACATCTAGCACATTTTTTTTTTAAAAGGTCCAATGCAGACATTTTCATCTCAATATCAAATCATTTCTGGGTAACAATTAAGAACCTTCCGGTGATTGTTTTCAATCAAAATAGCCAAAAAGAAAGAAAAAAAACTTCTTAGCAAAGAGTAATTTCTCAAGCAAGCATTTTGATAGAACTGTCAGGGAGTGGTCTAGAGGTATGGAACTCTTATTGGTCTATTAACTAATTTACCGTCTGAGGCCGACACCCACCAAAACAGGCTGAAATTTCAATTGAACCGCTTTTACACTAAAATGGCATCAGCATTTTCACAATATTATTCCAACCTCAGTGTAGAAATATACAGTCCTGGAAGAAATGAAGAGACCACTGCAAAATGATCAGTTTCTCTGGTTTTACTATTTATAGGTATGTGTTTGGGTAAAATGAACATTTTGGTTTGATTCTATAAATTACTGACAACATTTCTCCCAAATCCAAATAAAAATAGTAATTTAGAGCATTTATTTGCAGAAAATGGTCAAAATAACAAAAAGATGCAGTGTTGTCAGATCTCGAATAATGCGAAGAAAATAAGTTCATATTCATTTTTAAAACAAAATACTAATGTTTTAACTTAGGAAGAGTTCAGAAATCAATATTTGGTGGAATAACCTGGATTTTCTTGGCATGCTCTCCACCAGTCTTGGGTGACTATGTCACTCCTGGCGCAAAAATTCAAGCAGCTCGGCTTTGTTCGATGGCTTGTGATCATCCATCTTCCTCTTGATCACATTTCAGAGGTTTTCAATGGAGTTCAGGCCCTGACAGGGTTGGCCATGACAGGGTCTTGATCTGGTGGTTCTCCATCCACACCTTGGCTGTGTGGCATTGTCCTGCTGGAAAAAACAATCCTCAGAGTTGGGGAACATTGTCAGAGCAGAAGGAAGCAAGTTCTCTTTCAGGACAACCTTGTACATGGCTTGATTCATGCGTCCTTCACAAAGACAAATCTGCCCGATACAGCCTTGCTGAAGCACCCACCGAACATCACAGATCCTCCAAAATGTCACAGTGGGTGCGAGACAATGTGGCTTGTAGGCCTCGCCAGGTCTCCGTCTAACCATTAGACAACCAGGTGTTGAGCAAGCTGAAAATTGGACTTATCCGAGAAGATGACCTTACTCCAGTCCTCTACGGTCCAATCCTTCTGGTCTATTGCAAACCTCAGCCTGGCTCATCTTTTCTTCTCATTGGTCTTTTTTCTAGCTTTGCACGACTTCAGCCCCGCCCCTAAGAGCCTGTTTCGAACCGTCCTCGCCATGCACTTCACCCCAGCTGCCTTTTGCCATTCTTTTTGTAGGTCACTTGATATCATCCTAAGGTTGTTGAGTGACATTCAAATGAGTTGTCGGTCATCCCCGTCAGTGGAGTTATTTTTGCCCTCTGCCGTCTGTAGCTTTGTTGTCCCCAATGTCTGCTGCTTGACCTTTTCCTTATGAACCGCCGTCTTTGAAATTGTAAGGTGGAAGCAACCTGACACTCACTGTATCCCTCTGCCAGTAAAGCCAGATTTGAACCCTTATTTTGCTCACTCAAAACATTCCTTTTCAACTCTTTTGGCATGGTCAATTGTTATTTTTAATTCCAATTACCTTTGAGGTACTACTAGCACTGCTTTTGCCATTCAGCTGGTCCTATTGCAAGAGGAGAGTGATTACCACAGCAGTGGTTTTTATACTTTTCCTAGTTAAATAAGATTTGGTTCAGATGATCACCTAATTAGTACCTCATTCAGTAGAATGAGGTGTGCCTGTGTTGGAATTCAACAGACACTGGAATGGAAGCCATACATGTAGAGATGCTGATTTAAGAAAAATATGCCCCTGTCTCTTAATTTTTCCCAGAGCTGTACAGTTCAAGAGAGGTATTCATGGTCACAGTCCATTGAAACAGATGAATACAGGCAGGAAAAAAGGAAAAGCAACCACATTTGGCAACAATGGGCAAAAGGGTTAACTGTCATGGGTGCATAGCCAAGGAATAAATATGGTGGTAGCAGATAAGGCAAATTTCCCCCCTTACAATGCAAAGTGCTGAGAAGCCATATACCCATCATCACCAAGCATAATGGAAGAAGAGTGTGTGCGTGTGACTGTTACCTTGTCTCTGCAGAGGCTCTCGATGAGCGTGTCTGCCTCCTCCATGCGTCCGTACATGACCATGGCGATTCCAACGGCCAGGCCGCGCAGGATCTTCTCGTGCTGCGTCTCCTGGGCGTAGCCCACCATGTCCTCAATGGCCTGTGCCGACTTCGAGCCCAGCATGACCAGCCCCAGGGCCAGACCCACAGCTTCACCTGGGAACAGAGGGCAGACGCAGACATGAGCACCGCATGATGGTAGAGGTCTGTGCGGGACTGATTTCTTCATCCCACAGCTTTTCATACCGCACGCGCCTACTCCCGCTGGCCTTTTGTCCGACTCCCACCCGCAAGAACTGGTCCCGTACCAAACCGCAGTCCTGCAATTGTTATTTTAGGCGTATGTGACACAGCTTGCTTGGCAGCCATGGTCCCAGCAATTTTTGTGCCTTGTAGTCAAAACCAAAATGGGCAAAAATAACCAAGAAATACATTAAAAATTAGATTCTCACGTGGCCAATTATATTAAGCTATCGGTATTACTGGGCTATATCAGCCAATAGGCTTGACAGCTTGAAAGAGCCAGAGTTGGAGAGAGAACGGACACTTGCACTTTTACTTCAGCTACGTTTTGCATAATCTAGCCTTAAAGGAAAGGTTCACCCATTTTGAATGTTATATTGTTTTTGTGCATCTCTGAGTGATGTTCTATCAATTCCCTGTGCCATTTCATGTTTTCATCTGTATTTGAGTTAACAGCGTTTAAGCAGCCATAAATCCATCCGGTATGACGTAGCACCATGATGAAGTCATTGACTACACTGGAAGTTAACAGGAATACAACTTTTAGATCACAAAAACATCTATCACACTTGTCAAATTTCAATACTGGCCGATGTCTTTACTCAGAAGGATTTCTTCTCTCGAATGAGCCATTGATCATATTTTTGCGATATTCCTACCTTGAGAAATGTGTAATTTAACTTCATTTTTCCTATTTGTGTCTGCCTTTTTAGTCTAGGGTGCTTTGCATGGAGCTGTTGTCAGATATATTATAGAAAGCAGATAGGAATACAATGAATAAAGAAATGTATAACGCCCCACGCAGCAGACTGTCAACCAATTGCGTTCAAGTTGTCATGCTGAGTCAAGCAGTCGTTAAAGCTAATTGTCACACAATCCCCTTCTCAAAGTCAGTGTATATTTCGATAAACGTGCCTATTTTCCTCAAAAGTACGTAATGTCACGGTTATAAAGCTATACGATACTACAGATAATCAACTTACTATCTCACATCTTTGAAAAGATTTGTAATGTTGTACTTCTTGTTGACGAAATTCGTGCTTATGTTGGGTTTTTGAGCTAGCGCCCAATAAACTCCCCTTCACCCTTGAAGGAGAGCGCTCCTTTTCCCAGAATTGCCCAGAATGCACTGCATGACCCATTGACAGAGCATTGGCAACATTTCCCCAACTTCTCAAAAGTATATCTGCCATCGCGAACGTTAGACTTCTTCCTCTCTGAGGCACATCGATCTGCAGGTTGAACATGGTGAGATTGTAGACTCTTAAATTGATAGTTCAGTTTGTTTAGGCAATTTTAAAGTTAACTTGCTACATTGCATGCTGATAATGTCTTTGGTATTATTCTGTGTAGCTACGTTTGCTAGGTTGCCAGCCCATAGAGAAAGCATTGCAGATGAGTCAACTTGAGCTGAAACAGATTTCCATAACGATTTTCCATGAACCAACCTTATTATAAACGCTAAAATTAAAGAAGAAAAAATATATACATTTTAAATATATATATATATATATAGTTCTCAGTGTTATTTAACACTGTCAATTAAAGGAATGAGTGGTTTTGGGTGGATAGTTCCTATTTTTCTTCCAATTTCCTGCAACTCCTTCAATTTTAAAGCAAGTTTCCTGCAATTCTACACATTTTTCCATGCAGCTGAGAGAACATTTAGCCATTTTAAAGCTAATTGGCAATTCTATTAATTTATCCATGAATGTGTTAATTTGCTCAAACATAAAATAGTCATAAAATTCATTGTTTTTGGTATTGCCAATTCTCCGTCTAGCTTTTGGTGATTGTTAGTTCTCAAAGATTATATATATATATATATATATATATATATATTTTTTTTTAAATAGGTCCATCATCTTTTCTACATACTTTATATCTGGGTTTTAGTCGTTTAAGTTTACACTTAAGTGTTTTCCATCCCAGAAATATATTTAAACAAAATAAAAGGATACCCGAGGATTAAAATGGCTGTACACAATAATACCAAAGTCAATATCATCATGTGAAGGAGCTAGTTGTAAAATTGCCTAAACAAACTGTACTATCAATTTAGGAGTTCATCTCACAGAGTTCAGCTTGCAGTTCCTCTCTGCCCAGAGCGAGTGCAGGGTGCATTGCTATGGCAACAACAGACACAGGGCGCATTGCGAGATGGTACTTGAAGGAGAAATTGAGTTGAATAATTTAGTACACCGGGCAGACTGAGCACATCTAAGCTAAATTCCTACACGATTTCCTGATTTTACAGATGGACCACTTATAAATTAAATCATGGTGAACACTTATTTTACCCACTGATAGAACATAGGCATTCACCAAATTGATAAGGAGTTTCGTTTTTTGGGGGGGGTTGGATCATTCCTTTAATAGAGATCACATATGCACCTGATCTCGCATGCCCAACTAGTAGAGGAAGGCTACTGAAACTTAGGCCACAAAAATGAAGAAACTTTGTCTAACGTTTTGCATAGCCAGACTATAGCCATCAAACTAAACTCTGGATGTCGAAGCCAGTCACACTGCGTTTTTTTAATTGTTCCCCTCTAATCAGGGACTGACTTATACCTGGGAAACCAGGTGGGTGCAATGAATTATCAGGTGGAAGAGAAAACCAGCAGGCTGCGGACCTCGTAGGGTAAGAGTTGAATACCCCTGGCCTATAGCCTACCTTATAGGAGCAGGACGATTTGCAGCCAGAGTCAAATAAATGGCTTATCAATAGCACCTCAATTCACGTTGGTTGAGCGCCCTCCACTTCTTTCCATTATCAATATTTATTTCAAGATACTGTAGTAAACTGTAGCCTAATCATATTAAAGTGAATTTCCTTGGAAAGAAACTGTACCATGCTTCTCTGCCCATGCATTTAATTGAGATCACACATTTAGCCTATCGTCACACACGATCTTACATGCCCAACTAGGAGAGGAGAGGTATAGGCTACTGAACTTGAAGCAGCGAATGATGAGTGTTTGTGTGTGTGAGAATAGTGCAACAAAAAGGTGCTTTTAATACAATATATTGGAGAACGCATACAAAACAGAAAGATGACCGTTTCCATATTTGTATGAAAAATGCTGACCACGCCGCAATGATCTCTGCCCTCTACATATAGAACACGGTGCTCCTATAGGATATACAATAGGACAACACGATGCTCCTATGTTTATTTTGCTAGTATCACTGAACTCTTAACAAAATGTTTTTCTGAATTCACTACCGATGGGGATTTGACATCCCATGTTACACTCTATAAAGGCTACATAGAGATGCTAGTTGGCTACATTTAAACTTGAATAGCACTGAATTCCCTATTGTCTGTTCAGGTTCATCTACCTGTTACTGCATCATCCTGGTACAGGTTAGACTTGAGCAGGTCGTAAACATCCTGCCTGGCCGTACCCAAGGCAGCCAATCCCAGGCCTAGACCTCCGCCGTGACGGACAATCTGTCGAAGGAAACAAAGAAAACCACAGACACGAAGACAACTTTGTATTCAACTCAAATGTGATATGATGTCCCTCTGATGGGCTTCGGATAATTATTTCTATACTGCTTACACACAAGATCAAATCTAAGTGACCAAAGGGGTAGGGAGGCTATGGGTTGATTTGGAATTGGGAACAATAAATGTCACGCATCTGCATGTTGCCACTCACGTCGTTGCTGGCATTCTTGAGCTGGCTGAGCAGGTAGTCGATAATGTCCCCCCCGTGGTTGGCGTGGATCAGCCCGAGGGCGTACAGGCCACCTCCCTCCTGGTAGGCCGATCCAGGGGAGGTGTCTTTGGGCAGATATGTGGCCATCAACTGCAGCGCCTCTTTCTCGTGGCCCTGAAACAGAGATGTGGGTGAAATGTGGTTCTTTATATAAAAATCAGAACATCCATCTCAGATATCCATTTAGGTTTAAATTGTTTCAGCAAAAGTTTACCTTGTGAATGACGCCAAGACTGGCAGTGGCTGTGAACTTGGCCCAGTTGGTGGCTCTTGCAAGCCACTCCAAGTTCTCCCTGTTAAAATAATGAATAAAATCACATCACACATTTAAACACAGCGTTGTTCCTTTATGCCCTCACACCACTAGGTAAATGTACCCCACTACCACCCTCACAATAAAAGAGAAATGTAAAACTGGACTGGCAAAACAGAAGATGATAGTCTCCATTTGTTAATGTTATAGCTGTTGATGTTAAAGCATAGTGGCTATACCTGAGGAACTGGTCACTTGTGGTTCCCGTATGCATGAAGGAGTTGGCTATGACCGTGGCTGTGTGGCACACTGAATTTCGGACTGCATCCTGGAATAGGTAGACGAAGCAACAAAATATGTGTGAAAACCTCGAGGTTAAAAAAAAATCCAGTATATATCCAATATATACAGTACCAGTCAAAAGTGTGAACACCTACTCATTCAAAAGTTTCTTGATTTTTACTATTGTCTACATTGTATTATAATAATAGTGAAGACATCAAAACTATGAAATAATACATATGGAATTGTGTAGTAAGCAACAAAAAAAAATCTAATCAAAATATATTTTATATTTGAGATTCTAAAAAGTAGCCACCCATTGCCTTCACAGTGTTGCACTCTTGCCATTCTCTCAACCAGCTTCATGAGGTAGTCACCTGGAATACATTTCAATTAACAGGTGTGCCTTCTTAAAAGTAAATTTGTGGAATTTCTTTCCCTTCTTATTGTGTTTGAGCCAATCAGTTGTGCATACAGAAGAAAGCCCTATTTGGTAAACGGCTAAGTCCATATTATGGCAAGAACAGCTCAAATAAGCAAAGAGAAACGATAGTCCATCAACACTTTTAAGACATGAAGTCAATGAAGAAAATTTGAACAACTGAGTTTCTTCAAGTGCAGCTGCAAAAAACATCAAGCACTATGATGAAACTGGCTCTCATGAGGACTGCCACAGGAATGGAAGACCCAGCGTTATCTCTGCTGCAGAGGATAAGTTCATTAGAGCTACCAGCATCAGAAATTGCAGCCCAAATAAATGCTTCACTAAGTTCAAGTAACAGACACATCTAAACATCAACTGTTCAGAGGAGACTATGTGAATCAGGCCTTCATGGTCGAATTGCTGCAAAGAAACCACTAAAGAACACCAATAAGAAAATGAGACTTGCTTGGGCCAAGAAACACAAGCAATGGACATTAAACCGGTGGAACTCTGTCCCTTGGGCTGATGAATCCAAATTGGAGATTTTTGGTTCCAACCGGCGTGTCTTTGTCGGACACAGAGTAGGTGAACTGATGATCTCTGCAAGTGTGGTTCCCACCGTGAAGCATGTAGGTGGTGGTGTGATGGTGCTTTGCTGGTGACACTGTTGCGGATTTATTTAGAATTCAAGGCACACTTAACCAGCATGGCTACCACAGCATTCTGCAGTGATACGCCATCCCATCTGGTTTGCGCTTAGTGGGACTATCATTTGTTTTTTAACAGGACAATGACCCAACACAACTCCATTCTGTGTCAGGGCTACTTGACCAAGAAGTAGAGTGATGGAGGGCTGCATCAGATGACCTGCCCTCCACAATCATTCATCCTCAACCCAATTGATATGGTTTGGGTTGAGTTGGACTTTGAAGCATCTCAAATATATTTTTATTTGTTCAACACTTTTTTGGTTACTACGTGTGTTATTTCATAGTTTTGATGTCTACCCCAGTATTCTACAATGTAGAAAATAGTAAAAAATAAAGAAAAACCCTTGAGTGAGTAGGTGTCCAAACTTGAGACTGGTACTGTATGTCTAATACTCATACTGGCATCCTTTACCTTTGTGTTCTTGAGAATCATTAGGTCTGTGTTGTTGTTCCGGATGAGGAACTGTAGATGCAATTCGATGGCCATTTCGCCGCTGAGAATTTTTGTAATCTTTGCATTCTGGTCCTTTGGCTCATCGTTCTATGCAAGCAGAGGCAGGGCTGACCAATTATTTTGGGTGACAACAACCATTTAAAATTGCAAAAGACAACCATCTGGTAGAGGTGGGGGTAACATTGGGTCTTTCGTACTCACGTCTGCTGCTTTTCCTGCAGGGGAGCTGCCGGCCTTATCGTCCGTCTCCATAGCATCACTGAGACCAAGGAGAAAATATGATAACTTCCATGCAACTTCAAAAGATAAAATACAATGCTGATTGGCTAAACTTGGCAAAATCAACTTCGTTTCACAGTAAATTATCTGTGAAATGTCAAGATATTCTGCCTACACCGACATTCAATTTTAACACATCTTACTACATTTTCTACCCATTTTCCCTGCTCCCTCCATCTTTCCGTAACCTTTTTCTTTCTTTCCTTTACCCACCCTTCAGACCTTGAGGCTGTACCCTCCACCTCGCCTACCTGTCTTTGTCCAGGGTGGGCACGGTGCCCGTGTTGGTAGAGCCGGGCACGGCAGGGATGGGCGTGCCCACAGTGCACAGGTTCTGGATGACAGAGGAGAGGAATTGCTGGCTGGCGCTTTCATACAGGTCGAAGCAGATCTGGTAGGCCATCAACAGGTTGTCTTCCTTCACCAGCTTCTCCAGGATGTCACTCACCGCCTGTGGGTCATCCAGGAAGATCAGGCACTGTGGAGGAGCGAGACAAAGTTTGAGTGTGATGCATGGTGGTCAAGTGGTTACTTCCTTGTGTATTAGTAAAGTGTATTTATTTGACATTGAACACATTTGCAGCTAAAAGCTGAATTGCAGTAACCAAAACAAAAAGAGATTTACGTGGGGGAATGAAGACCGGTAATCTTTAGTCAGCCTCAAAGCGACTGATTCTGCTGGAAACACATGTGAGTATGGGCACATGCAACCTGTTTGTCCTGATGAAGACCCACTTCAGACCAAAACATTGCTACAAATAAAAGTGGTTTATGTGTTTGTATTCTCTTTATAGTGTTTGTCTTCTCGTTTCCTCGTGCAGTTTCTCACAAACCCCCCTAACAATAAGGTGTGCATGTGATAATGTTAATTTTCAAAGTAATTTGTCATTGAATGACTAATTCCACTGGGTCATGATGTTAGTTACAGATGGTGAAATCAGAGAACCACCATCCTACCACCAAACTGTGGGAAGCTGAATGGATACCAAAAAAAGTCTGAGCCCAAATTGAAGTGTCCTTTCTTCCTGTTACCTGGCAAACGTTGATGAAGTCAGGCTTCTCCAGATTCATGTAGAGCTTGACTAGCACTCGGAGTACCTCATTGCGAAACTTCTTAATTTGCATCAGTGACATGCAGACCTTCAAGCTGTAGGCCAGTAGGCCACTAACGTCATTCTGTTGAAGACGAGAAAAAGGAAGAGGGTTAGGATTGCAAGTTGTTACTGGAATAAATAAATTTACACCACAACATTCCCTTCAAATGTAGGCTAAACCAAAAAGTCAATGATCTGTGGATTTTCATGAAGCTAATCATTTTTGATTACATTATGTAGTCAAATTAAACCTAATTTGTGTAACCAAAACATAATTGTTTCAGAAGACGACCAGGGGAACCACTGACCGATTCGAGGATGGTCTTCTCAAAGATGTCCAGGCGCCGCGTCTCCAGGGCAATGCCGATGGACTGCTTGTACTTGTGGTCGCCCAGGCACCGCAGGAACATCTTGTTGACGATGCCCTCGAGCCGGGGATCGATGCTCTTCTTCTCCTCATCCTCGGGAAGCTCAGCATTCTCCACCCGTTGCTTGGTGTAGTGGTCGATACATTTGGCTAAGAGGGAGAGACAGAGGACATCAAATAACTGCTTTATACCGCTGAGGAATAATTAACCGCTGTGATTTGTGGTATCAGTGAGTTGATATCTGAATTAGCACCGCTGGTCAGTGAGTATACATCAATTGAACGTTATTGAGGTGTCTATGGATAATGTAACAAAAGGGAAGCCTAAAGATCAGCAGGACCCTGAGGTCATCATCAAGAATGTGTACTTAGGGACACATGCAGTTGTGACATCACTCACCGATAATGGTCTCCACATACTCAGAGTCGTCTGTGACATTGAAAAGGTCTCCTGCACCCAGAGCATAGTTCAACGACTCATCAAATGCCCCGAGGTGGTAGAACACTTTAGAAGCCACCAAGGCAGCAAACGCCCTGCTCCGAAACGTCTCATCTTCATACAGGACCTCGCTGTGAGGAGAGAACACCATTTAGAAATAAACCCATTTATCATGAAGAACTTTACCTTGTCATGTGTCTCTTCCAATAAAACGGACAACTTTGTGCATAATTTCCTTATCAAAAAAGAAAACGTACATTTTGTCAACAGATCCCGATATCTCAGCCCAGAAGTCATTGACAATGGAGTTCAGCTTGTGCAGAGCAAACTCCTACAAGCAAAACAATCCCAACATTAGTATAAAATTTAAAGATCATGGTCTAATAGAATTTTGGTGTACTCTAGGTCCAGGATTGGTGACCCCTGGTGTATTCTCACTGGATAACAAGATGTGTTTATGATACCTTGAGCTGGGGCTCCTCCTCATCCAGGAGCGAAATGATTCCAGCTGAAATCAAAGAATATGTAGCTAGTCAGTTTCAACATTATGGATAAAACCTGATACATATATGTACCTAGCTAGTTAACGTTTGTCATAGTTTCCTTGTTAGTCAAATTAGCTACATGTGAAGCCCAAACAGGTCAAATGGTAACCAGGCTTTGAAAACAAATGATACAACATGTTGTTTTACATTATTTAGTTTGCCTACTAGCTAGATGAGCAGGGCACAACTGTTGACAACTAGTAGGGTGTCCACCCACTCTGCCCAGCGTGGTGAAAACAGGCTTAGGTGATGACATTTCACTTATGTTATAAAAATACATTTCACCAAGACACAGATGATTATTTATGTTATGAATCATTCAGTGGGTTAGCTTAATACATCTGATAAGCACAGAGCTCTGTTGACAGAGTGGTGCAGCTTTCTTGACAAAATTTGAGGAATTTACATTTTGTGGTAATTGTCTTTCAAGTTGTTTTCACAGCTCGCAAATAGCAAAATTAGCACGACACGAGCTGAAATAAATGTAAAAGGCGGCATTGAAATTAAAAAGCTAGCGGGAAGCTCAGTGCTTCATTGACATTTCACAGACATATGCTTGTTTGTGTGACAATATGAACAACGTATACTAAAATACTACATGTAGGAAGGGCAAACCAGTTTTGGTGACTACTGGTACATCATCAAAATAAATAAAATCGCGGCACATTTCTGGAAGCATTCAGCCAATTTTACCTAAGTACTAACTTAGTGCTGCACCGTATCCCGAAACTTCGGTACTATTTCAATAATAGAACATGAAAAACTGCTAGGTAGTAGAACTGTTACTTTCGGAACTTATGTCAAATGTGTCTCATTGATTAAGTGCGTACCAGCACAGCCAATGTCCCCCTTATAGCGCGAGTGCACCGTGCCACTTAGCCTGCACTGGGCTAGAGATGCGCGAGTTGACTCAACCCGCAGTCATATCCGCAGGATGGGCGGGCTTAGGGTCATGAAATATTGTGTGGATGAAGGGAGGGTGGGTTGAATAAAGAGAAATCAATACATTAAAATAGTCTATAAATGTATAATTCTGTATAATTTCATTGCGTATACCAAACATTACGAACACTTTCCTAATATTGAGTTGCGCGCGCACCTCTGACAGACATACTTTGAAAACAGTTACTGTAGCATTTATTTAACTACACAACTCACATGTGCTCATACTTGACTTTTGACCATTTTTATGAAATGCTCACACTGTAGAGCCCTGAGTGTGACCACCCGTCAACGTGGTTGGTATATTAAACATTCTTACCAGCCAATGCCAAAATCTACCCGCATTTGGCAGTGGGGGGTGTTCGTTTTAGGCCCTGTCTCTGAAACATTGTGGTGCATTTATGAGAGCATCCGATGCAGACTAGGGAAGACAGGGCTATATCCTGGGGATATAGGCTACTGAATATAGCCTATTCACATCGCAGTTAGAGTGACTATTGTGCAGTTTCCAAAGCAAAAGTAATATGAAGATTGGGACACAAGTGATGATAGTCATCAATGGATTTAACGTGACCATTTTTGTCCAATAAACAAATGACTTGCATGGTCACGTGGTTTTGTTTAGGAATTTTGTTTGTTTGAAAATTAAACCAACCAAATGAAAAAATTATCTACACACAATACCCCATAATAACAAAGCAAAAACAAGTTCAGATTTTTTTTATTTTATATTACATTTAAATAAGTACCGTTGGCAGCAATTACAGCCTTAAGTCTTCTTTTGTATGACTGGACAAGCTAGTGATGACAAGCGTACCGATAACATAATGAAGCCACCACCATGGTTGAAAATATGAAGAGTGGTACTCAGTGATGAGTTGTGTTGGATTTGCCCCAAACATAAGGCTTTGTATTCAGGACATAAATGTAATTTCTTTGCCACATTTTTTCAGTTATTCTTTAGTGCCTTATTCCAAACAGGATGCATGTTTTGGAATATTCTCTACAGGCTTCCTTTTTCCCCCCACTCTCATTTAGGTTACTATTGTGGAGTAACTACAATGTTGTTGATCAATCATCAGTTCTCCCATCACAACCTATAAACCTCTGTTTTAAAGTCACCATTGGCATTATGGGGACATCCCTGAGCCATTTCCTCCCTCGGCGGCAACGGAAAAAGGGAGGTCAAAAAAGGGGAGGTCAAAATTCTGTTTGTACACTTGTTTACATGGATATGCTTCTTAATAAAACCTATTTGAAACAAGTACAAGTGAAGACAGAAAGGTAAGGATGCAACTGGGCATGTACTTCTTATCGAATTCTGAAGCGCACATTGAAGATCTTAGAACGCGTGTCAAACTCATTCCATGGCGAGCATAGGTGTCTATGGGTTTTCGCTTATCCCTTTTACTTGACTGATGAAATAAGTTGACTAATTAGTAAAGAACTCACCCGGCTACCTAAACTCAGCAAAAAAAGAAATGTCCTCGCACTGTCAACTGTGTTGATTTCAGCAAACTTAACACGTGTAAATATTTGTATGAACATAAGATTCAACAACTCAGACAAACTGAACAAGTTCCACAGACATGTGACTAACAGAAATTGAATAATGTGTCCCTGAACAAAGGGGGGGTCAAAAATGAAAAGTAACTGTCAGTATCTGGTGTGGCCACCAGCTGAATTAAGTACTGCAGTGCTCCTCCTCGGACTGCACCAGAAATGCCCGTTCTTGCTGTGAGATGTTACCCCACTCTTCCACCAAGGCACCTGCAAGTTCCTGGTAGAGGTCGACCACTTATGATTTTTCAACGCCGACACCGATTATTGGAGGACCAAAAAAGCCGATACCGATTAACCAGACTATTTTTTTATTAATTATTTGTAATATTGACAATTACAACAATACTGAATGAACACTTATTTTAACTTAATTTAATACATCAATAAAATACATTTAGCCTCAAGTAAATAATGAAACGTGTTCAATTTGGTTTAAATAATGCAAAAACTAAGTGTTGGAAAATAAAGTAAAAGTGCAATATGTGCCATGTAAAAAGCTCATTTAAAATTCCTTGCTCAGAACATGAGAACATATGAAAGCTGGTGGTTCCTTTTAACATGAGTCTTTAGTTGTAGTTATTATAGGAAATATAGGACTATTTTTCTCTATACGATTTGTATTTCATATACCTATGACTATTGGATGTTCTTATAGGCACTTTAGTATTGCCAGTGTAACAGTATAGCTTCCGTCCCTCTCCTCGCTCCTACCTGGGCTCGAACCAGGAACACATCGACAACAGCCACCCTCGAAACAGCGTTACCCATGCAGAGCAAGGGGAACAACTACTCCAAGTCTCAGAGCAAGTGACGTTTGAAACGCTATTAGCCATTTGACATCGGTTACACCAGCCTAATCTTGGGAGTTGATAGGCGTGAAGTCATAAACAGCGCAAGGCTTGAAGCATTGCGAAGAGCTGCTGTCGAACGCACAAAATTGCTGTTTGAATGAATGCTTACGCGCCTGCTGCTGCCTACCATCGCTCAGTCAGACTGCGCTATCAAATATAAAATCATAGATTTAATTATAACATAATAACACACAGACATACGAGCCTTTGGTCATTAATATGGTCAAATTCAGAAACTATCATCTCGAAAACAAGACATTTATTCTTTCCGTGAAATACGGAACCGTTCCGTATTTTATCTAACGGGTGGAATCCATAAGTCTAAATAATCATGTTACATTGCAAAACCTTAAAATGTTATGTCATAATTAGGTAAAATCCTGGCAAATTAGTTCGCAACGAGCCAGGCAGCCCAAACTGTTGCATATACACTGACTCTGCATGCAATGAACGCAAGAAGTGACACAATTTCACCTGGTTAATATTGCCTGCTAACCTGGATTTCTTTTAGCTAAATATGCAGGTTTAAAATATATACTTCTGTGTATTGATTTTAAGAAAGGCATTGCTGTTTATGGTTAGGTACACATTGGAGCAACGACAGTCCTTTTTGCGAATACGCACCGCATTAATTATATGCAAAGCAGGACACGCTAGATAAACTAGTAATATCATCAACCATGTGTAGTTAACTAGTGATTATGATTGATTGATTTGGTTTTTTATAAAATAAGTTTAATGCTAGCTAGCAACTTACCTTGGCTTCCTACTGCATTCGCGTAACAGGCAGGCTCCTCGTGGAGTGCAATGTAATCAGGTGGTTAGAGCATTGGACTAGTTAACCGTAAGGTTGCAAGATTGAATCCCTGAGTTGACAAGGTAAAAATCTTTCGCTCTGTCCCTGAACAAGGCAGTTAACCCACCGTTCCTAGGCCGTCATTGAAACTAAGAATGTGTTCTTAAATAAAAAGGTGTAAATATATATATATATATATATATATATATATATATTTATTTTTAAATCAGCCAAATCGGTGTCCAAAAATACAGATTTACGATTGTTATGAAAACTTGAAATCGTCCCAAATTAATCGGCCATTCAGGTCTGAGCACTGATGGAGGGATTGTGAGCTCCTGGTGTAACTCGGGCAGTTGTTGTTGCAATCCTGTACCTGTCCTGCAGGTGTGATGTTCAGATATACCGATCCTGTTCAGGTGTTGTTACGCGTGGTCTGCCACTGCGAGGACGATCGGCTGTCCGTCCTGTCTCCCTGTAGCGCTGTCTTAGGCGTCTCACAGTACGGACATTGCAATTTATTGCCTTGGCCACATCTGCAGTCCTTCATGCCTCCTTGCACCATGCCTAAGGCACGTTCACGCAGATGAGCAGGGATCCTGGGCATCTTTCTTTTGGTGTTTTTCAGAGTCAGTAGAAAAGCCTCTTTAGTGTCCTATGTTTTCATAACTGTGACCTTAATTGTCTACCGTCTGTAAGCTGTTAGTGTCTTAACGACCGTTCCACAGGTGCATGTTCATTAATTGTTTACAGTTCATTGAACAAGCATGGGGAACAGTGTTTAAACCCTTTACAATGAAGATCTGAAGTTATTTGGATTTTTACAAATTATCTTTTAAAGACAGGGTCCTGAAAAAGAGACGTTTCTTTTTTTGCGGTCTTAAACACTTTAGACACTAGGCCCTCCGTGGAATAAATTTGACAGCCCTGTGTTAGAAGAGCTGTCCACATGTACTTTACCTTAGCCAACAAGATGAGTAACGAACAGCAAAAGCACTAGCTTATGTCAAGTTACTATCTACCGTAGTACAAAAGTTTAGCTGGCCAACTTGAAGTTTTGTGCCAGAAATAAATATTCCAAACAGATCCCTAATTCTTACAACCACTGTACAAACTATTAATAACAGCAATGAGGCTGACGCAACAGATCAAAGCATATAACATAAAATGTTGACAAACAATTCCTTCTTCACATTATAAGCGCAGCAATGCGCACACGGCAGTATGTGCAAATGTTCCAAAATCCAATTAGCAGGAAAACACCATTCTCAAAAGCCCACCGCAAATACGAGCTGTGACGGAGATGAAAATATCCTTTAGAGATTTAGAAAGAGGGAAGATCTAAAAATGTTACAACTAGCATATGTTGCTAATATGACTAGGATTGTGTCCATGGCTGCTGGACAATGGAAGAAAGTGATTTGAAAACCAATAGAACATGAGATAAATAGCCTACTGGTTTCAATGGCATATGAAGAAGTGTTCATTTAATAATTCACTCAATATTCCTACGTTTGGAATTTGGCTAATCTACTTGGAACAAGGTAAGACATGCCTCATGAAATGAACTATGAACTATGAAATAGTTTCAAAATGTTGACTGCATCCGCTCAGATTACACGGTGTGATTTTGCGGTTTGAAACAAGCAATGTCCTTTCTCTACTAACTAACAGTGCCTCCAGTAGGCCTATGCAGGGGCGTTGGCATGGGTGGGTCTGGGAGAGCACAGGCCCACCCAATCAGATTGAGCAAAAATACTCTGTTGGCCCATCCAAATTTCTGCAGACCCACCCACCAACACATTTCTGGCTACACCCCTGCAGCTATGTGAACTGAATCACATTTAGAAGTTATTAATTATCCTATATTATATTTGCGAAACATGACTGGCTTTAAGCCGATATGTAAATGAAGTCTCATTAAAGTTAGGTTACATTTTCTGGCGCCTCCCTCATGTCAGCATCAGTGAAGCTGTAGCCAACATGTATACATCACCTACACTTTGACAGGCAAATTATTTATCAACATTTACATAATGTTTTTCCATAAAAGAATAGCTACTGTTTTTCAAATAAATATAATTGGCTATTTTGGTTAATGGGCTTAGTGCCATAGAACATGGCCTTGGTGCCCTGGCAGATTGGGCACCTCTTGAAGGCCAAATGACCTTGTCCCTAAAATCTCAAAATATATGCATGCATACAACGACCAGACATGTTTCATTAAGCACTTAATGGAAAAATGCAACAATAGCAAGCCTATCATCTTAAAGTCAAAAGGCTACAAACTATTATTGAACATGTAATGAAGCAGCTAATAAAAACATCATTTTCAAACATTTTGCCAAAAGGCATTTTGGGGAAAATACCATTCTAAACAGCGCACCTAATAGGAGAAGTTGTGACAGATGAAAATCTCAGTTAGAAACCTAGAAAAGGGGGGAATCTAATAGCAACAACTATAATGGGTTGCTAGTACGACTAGGATTGTGACTTTAGCTTCTGGACGACGAAAGATTGAGGGTTGATATGAAAACCAATAGAACAGGAGAGAAATGCTGGTTAATGGCATAAAATAATTGCCTCCAGTACGAAATGTCTCATTATTTGAAGTAAAGTAAAACATTCAGGTTTCAAACAATTATACTGCATGAAGCTCACATTGCAAAGTGGTGGATGATGCGGTAGGTAGACTATACAGTGCCTTGCGAAAGTATTCGGCCCTTTTGCCACATTTCAGGCTTCAAACATAAAGATATAAAACTGTATTTTTTTTGTGAAGAATCAACAACAAGTGGGACACAATCATGAAGTGGAACGACATTTATTGGATATTTCAAACTTTTTTAACAAATCAAAAACTGAAAAATTGGGTGTGCAAAATTATTCAGCCTCCCTTAAGTTAATACTTTGTAGCGCCACCTTTTGCTGCGATTACAGCTGTAAGTCGCTTGGGGTTTGTCTATCAGTTTTGCACATCGTGCGACTGAATTTTTTTTCCCATTCCTCCTTGCAAAACAGCTCGAGCTCAGTGAGGTTGGATGGAGAGCATTTGTGAACAGCAGTTTTCAGTTCTTTCCACAGATTCTCGATTGGATTCAGGTCTGGACTTTGACTTGGCCATTCTAACACCTGGATATGTTTATTTTTGAACCATTCCATTGTAGATTTTGCTTTATGTTTTGGATCATTGTCTTGTTGGAAGACAAATCTCCGTCCCAGTCTCAGGTCTTTTGCAGACTCCATCAGGTTTTCTTCCAGAATGGTCCTGTATTTGGCTCCATCCATCTTCCCATCAATTTTAACCATCTTCACTGTCCCTGCTGAAGAAAAGCAGGCCCAAACCATGATGCTGCCACCACCATGTTTGACAGTGGGGATGGTGTGTTCAGGGTGATGAGCTGTGTTGCTTTTACTCCAAACATAACGTTTTGCATTGTTGCCAAAAAGTTCAATTTTGGTTTCATCTGACCAGAGCACCTTCTTCCACCTGTTTGGTGTGTCTCCCAGGTGGCTTGTGGCAAACTTTAAACAACACTTTTATGGATATCTTTAAGAAATGGCTTTCTTCTTGCCACTCTTCCATAAAGGCCAGATTTGTGCAATATACGACTGATTGTTGTCCTATGGACAGAGTCTCCCACCTCAGCTGTAGATCTCTGCAGTTCATCCAGAGTGATCATGGGCCTCTTGGCTGCATCTCTGATCAGTCTTCTCCTTGTATGAGCTGAAAGATTAGAGGAACGGCCAGGTCTTGGTAGATTTGCAGTGGTCTGATACTCCTTCCATTTCAATATTATCGCTTGCACAGTGCTCCTTGGGATGTTTAAAGCTTGGGAAATCTTTTTGTATCCAAATCCGGCTTCAAACTTCTTCACAACAGTATCTCGGACCTGCCTGGTGTGTTCCTTGTTCTTCATGATGCTCTCTGCGCTTTTAACGGACCTCTGAGACTATCACAGTGCAGGTGCATTTATACGGAGACTTGATTACACACAGGTGGATTGTATTTATCATCATTAGTCATTTAGGTCAACATTGGATCATTCAGAGATCCTCACTGAACTTCTGGAGAGAGTTTGCTGCACTGAAAGTAAAGGGGCTGAATACTTTTGCACGGCCAATTTTTCAGTTTTTGATTTGTTAAAAAAGTTTGAAATATCCAATAAATGTCGTTCCACTTCATGATTGTGTCCCATTTGTTGTTGATTCTTCACAAAAAAATACAGTTTTATATCTTTATGTTTGAAGCCTGAAATGTGGCAAAAGGTCGCAAAGTTCAAGGGGGCCGAATACTTTCGCAAGGCACTGTATATAGCCTATGCACCCGAAAGGTCAATGGGAGGAGCACTTTAATTGTGAGTTGAGATTGAGAAATAAAAATCTTCTTTGTCATCACCAAAGTTAACACGCGATTGCATTTAGAATTGTTATTTGTTGCGTAATGACTGAGATTATAAAAGTAGGTTCACTCCAGTAGCCTACAAGCTTTAAGAGGAGCTACTCTTGCGCAGTCTGACAGCTGGTAGGCTATTCCTATCCTCAAATTAGGCTCTTTATGCTGTGCGTGTGAAAAAAAAGATGCATGACGACTAATGAACACACACACAGCAATTTCATTACACAAAATTATGCAAATTAACCTATAGACCGATAAACCTGAACCGTCAAATGTATTTGCAGCTAACCGATTAACCATTAACATACTTACATGTTAGGTTGGAGAGGATTGGCGCATTATTCATTTGAAACATTAGCGCATTACAGGCCTAAGAGCCTGAACAACCTTTTCGACTGCTATTGAATAATTTATAAATAGTCAGCCCGATTTACTAGCAAGCAATGAAGACTTCTATACAATGCAGGTTCACACATCAAAAGATTAGTCTATAGCACTCTACACTAGAGGTCGACCGATTAATCGGAATGGCCGATTAATTAGGGCCGATTTCAAGTGTTCATAACAATCGGAAATCTGTATTTCTGTATTTTTTTTTACACCTTTATTTAACTAGGCAAGTCAGTTAAGAACACATTCTTATTTTCAATGACAGCCTAGGAACGGTGGGTTAACGGCCTTGTTCAGGGGCAGAACGACAGATTTTTACCTTGTCGGCTTGGGGATTCAATCATGCAACCTTACAGTTAACTAGTCCAATGCTCTAACCACCTGATTACATTGCACTCCACGAGGAGACTGCCTGATACGCGAATGCAGTAAGAAGCCAAGGAAAGTTGCTAGCTAGCATTAAACTTATCTTCTAAAAAAACTATCAATCAATCATAATCACTAGTTAACTACACATGGTTGATGATATTACTAGTTAATCTAGCGTGTCCTGCTTTGCATATAATCGATGCAGTGCGTATTCGCGAAAAAGGACTGTCGTTGCTTCAATGTGTGCCTAACCATAAACATGAATGCCTTTCTTAAAATCAATACACAGAAGTATATATTTTAAACCTGCATATTTAGCTAAAAGAAATCCAGATTAGCAGGCAATATTAAGCAGGTGAAATTGTGTCACTTCTGTTGCGTTCATTGCACGCAGAGTCAGGGTATATGCAACCGTTTGGGCCACCTAATTTGCCAGAATTTTACGTAATTATGACATAACATTGAAGGTTGTGCAATGTAACAGGAATATTTAGACTTACAGATGCCACCCGTTAGATAAAATACGGAACGGTTCCGGATTTCACTGAAAGAATAAACATCTTGTTTTCTAGATGATAGTTTCCGGATTCGACCATATTAATGACCTAAGGCTCGTATTTCTGTGTGTTAAGTCTATATTTGACAGAGCAGTCTGACTGAGCGATGGTAGGCACCAGCATTAATTTGAACAGCTCTTTCGTGTGTTTTGCCAGAAGCTCTTTGTTGTGCTTCAAGCATTGCGCTACTTATGACTTCACGCCTATCAACTCCCGAGATTAGGCTGGTGTAACCGATGTGAAATGGCTAGCTAGTTAGCGGGGAGCACGCTAATAGCGTTTCAAACGTCACTCGCTCTGAGACTTGGCGAAGTTATTCCCCTTGCTCTGCATGCGTAACGATGCTTCGAGGATGGCTGTTGTTGATGTGTTCCTGGTTCGAACCCAGGTAGGGGCGAGGAGAGGGACGGAAGCTATACTGTTACACTGGCAATACTAAATAGCCTATAAGAACATCCAATAGTCAAAGGTATATGAAATAGAAATGGTATAGAGAGAAATAGTCCTATAATTCCTATAATAACTACAACCTAAAACTTCTTACCTGGGAATATTGAAGACTCATGTTAAAAGGAACCACCAGCTTTCAAATGTTCTCATGTTCTGAGCAAGGAACTCATGAGAACATTTGGCACATATTGCACTTTGACTTTTTCTCAAACACTTCATTTTTGCATTATTTTAACCAAATTGAACATGTTTCATTATTTATTTGAGGCTAAATTTATTTTATTGATGTATTGTATTAAAGTTCAAATAAGTGTTCATTCAGTATTGTTGTAATTGTCATTATTACAAAAAAATATATATATATATTTTTTTTTCATGAAATCGGCCAATTTTTTGGTATCGGCATTTTTTGGTCCTCCAATAATCGGTATCGGCGTTGAAAAATCATAATCGGTTGATCTCTAATTATGACTGATAAGTAAGGTTTCGGCCATTGGTTTTCGTTGATCACTACCTACACAATTAACATATTTTACCCATTGGTCAAAATATGTGTTTTTTTATTGACACCTTTACAACAAGGTAACAGCTAATGTGATGCAGGTACTAACTAAACTCAGCAAAAATAGAAACCCTGTCCTTCAAAGATAAATCAGTAGAAATCCAAATAACTTCACAGATCTTCATTGTAAAGGATTTAAACACCGTTTCCCATGCCTCTTCAATGAACCATAAACAATTCATGAACATGCCTCTGTGGAAGGATCTTTAAGACATTAACAGCTTAATGATGGTAGACAATTAAGGTCACAGTTATGAAAACATAGGACACTAAAGAGGCTTTTCTACTGAATCTGAAAAACACCAAAAGAAAGATGACCAGGGTCCCTGCTCATCTGCGTGAACGTGCCTTAGGCATGCTGCAAGGAGGCGCCTAGGACAGCGCTACAGAGAGACAGGGCGGACAGCTGATCGTCCTCGCAGTGGCAGACCACGTGTAACAACACAACATCAAACCTGCGGGACAGGTACAGGATGGCAACAATAAATGCCTGAGTTACACCAGGAACACACAATCCCTCCATCAGTGCTCAGACTGTCCGCAATAGGCTGAGAGAGGCTGGACTGAGGGCGTGTAGGCCTGTTGTAGTAAGGCAGGTCCTCACCAGCAACAACGTCGCCTATGGGCACAAACACACCGTCGCTGGAGCAGACAGGACTGGCAAAAAGTGCTCTTCACTGACAAGTCGCGGTTTTGTCTCTGGTCGGATTCGCGTTTATCGTCAAAGGATTGAGCGTTTATACCGAGGCCTGTACTCTGGAGCGGGATCGATTTGGAGGTGGATGGTCCGTCATGGTCTGGGGCGGTGTCAGAGCATCATCGGACTGAGCTTGTTGTCACTGAAGGCAATCTCAATGCTGTACATTACAGGGAAGACATCCTCCTCCCTCATGTGGTACCCTCCTGCAGGCTCATCCTGACATGACCCTCCAGCATGACAATGCCACCAGCCATACTGCTCGTGATTTCCTGCAAGACAGGAATGTCAGTGTTCTGCCATGGCCAGCGAAGAGCCCGGATCTCAATCCCACTGAGCACGTCTGGGACCTGCTGGATCGGAGGGTGAGGGCTAGGTCAATTCCCCCAGAAATGTCTGAGAACTTGCAGTTGCCTTGGTGGAAGAGTGGGGTAACATCTCACAGCAAGAACTGGCTAATCTGGTGCAGTCCATGAGGAGGAGATGCACTGCAGTAGTTAATGCAGCTGGTGGCCACACCAGATACTGACTGTTACTATTGATTTTGACCCCCCCCCTTTGTTGAGGGACACATTAATCCATTTCTGTTAGTCACATGTTTGTGGAACTTGTTCAGTTTGTCTCAGTTATTGAATCTTATGTTCACACAAATATTTACAAATGTTAAGTTTGCTGAAAATAAACGCAGTTGACAGTGAGAGGGCGTTTCTTTTTTGCTGAGTTTAGGTAGCCAGCCAGCTAACATTAGTTAACGTTAACCAGCTAGCTAGGTAACGTTAGCTAAATTGTTGTCCAACAGCTAATGCCGACTATAGTCATGAAACAATATAGCTAACGCTAACTAACAATAATGTTTTGGAATACATTTGTCCGTTTCTAGCTAGTTAGGTAGTTTGGTAACGTTAGTTCGCTTGAAAAGTTTGTAAAATAGGTAGCCAGCTATGTGACTCGGCATCTTTTCCGTATTCCATGCTCACATTTGCTAACGTTACTGCTTACCGGCAGATGTTATCATGTTTGGTTCTTTATCCTCCCCCTCAACTCCAAGAACCCAGGTACCGTTTGTTAGCAACAATGAACTTATGGAAAATCAAAATCTTGAAAGGACCGTAAAAGTGTCCGTTGTTCTCAAGAGGGACACTTGTCTCTTGAAAATAATTGTTTTTCTCAATAATGAAAGCCCCCTTCCGAAAGACCCATAGTTAGGTATATATAGTTAGTGCCTAGTGAAATTACTGCTCATCGTTGTCAAATTGGCTGATTCTTGAAAAGGGCGAATAAAATTATGATTTAAATCATTGTCGAAAGACTGCGTATTTCGAATCTTATAAAAATGTAATGCATCATTTAGGTATGATTTTGTTTCCACAAACCGGCTTCTATTCTGCCAGTCTCGCATGAATCCGTTATTTTTCCTGTCATACACACGTTTTTCTGCAACCCTAGCGCTGGAGAGAAAAAAAAATATTAGTAATCTTCAGTCAGAAATAAGGACAGTGAATGTTTATTTTAGACGAGTTTTGTATCATCATTAGTACGTCTTTTAAATGAAAATTGATGTGTGACTTACAATCTCCCTTTTATCAGTCCTTCTTCATAACTTAAAGCAAAGAGGTGCAATACATTGTTGCTCTTTCAGAATAAAATATGTTTGATAAATCTATTGTAATTGGTTAACTGAAGGATTTGGTTATTGTAATTGGTTAACAAGCAGCGGCTTCACAACTATGAATGAATTGCCTGAAAACAATGAATGAATCATGAAAGACTGAGTAGAATCCAACAACTAAATTCAGTATATTTTTATTTAATATTGGATGAATATGCAATTATACAACCATTAGTTTAAAATCATAAATACAAGTTAGAGTAAACCCATAACCCATAAATGGTTGGATTAGTGCAATTGCTAAGGCACAACATTTTTACATATTTCTTGGTTTCTCATTGTTTTTAACACCTTTTTATTGTGACAATTAAAATAATGAAAAGCATGGGTAGCCTGAGTGAAAGAACAATGTTTCTCAAACTAACTATCAGTGGCTTAATGTTAATTGTGTATAAACTGAAACAAAAAAAAAACATTAAAATATGTACAAAACAGGACGATGTACAGTACCAGTCAAAAGTTTGGATACACCTACTCATACAAGGGTTTTTCTTTATGTTTGACTATTTTTTACATTGTAGAATAATAGTGAAGAGATCAAACAATGAAATAACACATATGGAATCATGTAGCAACCAAAAAAGTGTTAAACAAATCCAAATATATTTTATATTTGCGATTCTTCAAAGTAGCCACCCTTTGCCTTAATGACAGCTTTGCACACTCTTGGAATTCTCTCAACCAACTTCATGAGGTAGTCACCTGGAATACATTTCAATTAACCGGTCTGCATTGTTAAAAGTAAATTTGTGGAATTTCTTTCCATCTTAATGTGTATGAGCCAATCAGGTAGGGTTAGAGGTGGGCAAGATAGGGGTGGTATACAGAAGATTTGGGAAATACCAAGTCCATATTATGGCAAAAACAACTCAAATAAGCAAATAGAAATGACTGTCCATCAATACTTTAAGACATGAAGGTCAGTCAATGCGGAAAATTTCATGAACTTTTCAAGTTTCTACAGGTGCAGTCGCAAAAACCATCAAGCGCTATGATGAAACTGGCTCTCATGAGGACTGCCACAGGAAAGAAAGGCCCAGAGTTACCTCTGCTGCAATGGATAAGTTCATTTGAGTTACCAGCCTCAGAAATTGCAGCCCAAATAAATGCTTCACAGAGGTCAAGTAACAGATGCATCTCAACATCAACTGTTCAGAGGAGACTGCGTGAATCAGGCTTTCTTGGTCGAATTTTTGCAAAGAAACCACTACTAAAGGACACCAATAAGAAGAAGAGACTTGCTTGGGCCAAGAAACATGAGCAAAGGACATTAGACCGGTGGAAATCTGTCCCTTGGTCTAATGAGTCAAAATTTGAGATTTTTGGTTGCAACCACCGTGTCTTTGTGAGATGCAGAGTAGGTGAACGGATGATCTCCACATGTGTGGTTCCCACCGTGAAGCTTTGAGGAGGTGTGATGGTGTGGGGGTGCTTTGCTGGTGACACTGTTGGTGATTTATTTAGAATTTAAGGCACACTTAACTAGCATGGCTACCACAGCATTCTGCAGTGATACGACATCCCATCTGGTTTGCGCTTAGTGGGACTATCATTTGTTTTTCAACAGGACAATGACCCAAAACACACCTCCAGGCTGTGTAAGGGCTATTTGACCAAGAAGGAGAGTGATGGTGCTGCATCAGATGACCTGGCCTCCACAATCACCCAACCTCAACCCAATTGAGATGGTTTGGGATGAGTTGGACCGCAGAGTGAAGGAAAAGCAGCCAACAAGTGCTCAGCATATGTGTGAACTCCTTCAAGACTGTTGGAAAAGCATTCTTCATCAAATCATATCAAATTGCATTTGCAACAAACACTGATTTACAACAGGTTCACCTTACAGTGAAATGCTTACTTACAAGCCCTTAACCAAAAATGCAGTTTTCAGAAAAATAAGTGTTAAGTAAAAAAAATAGATAAGTAAAAAATACAAATAAAAATAACAAATAAAGAGCAGCAGTAAAATAACAGTAGCGAGGCTATATACATTGAGTACTGGTACAGAATCAATTTGCAGCGGTACAGGTTAGTTGAGGAAGTGGAGGTAATATGTACATGTATTTAGAGTTAAAGTGACTATGCATAGATAATAAACAGAGAGAAGCAGCAGAGTAAAAAAGGGGTGGGGAGTGGTGGGGGGAGGCAACGACAATGCAAATAGTCTGGGTAGCCATTTGATTAACTGTTCAGGAGTCTTATGGCTTGGGGGTAGAAGCTGTTAAGAAGCCTTTTGGACCTAGATTTGGTGCTCCAGCAGTGGTGGAAGAAGTATCCAAACATCATACTTGAGTAAAAGTAAAGATACCTTAAAAGAAAAGTCAAGTAAAAGAGAAAGTCACCCATTAAAATACTTGTCATGCCCTGACCTTAGATATCTCTGTTTTTCTATATATTTTGGTTTGGTCAGGGTGTGACTAGTGGGTACTCTAGTTTTGTATGTCTAGGGGTTTTGTACATTCTATGTCTTGTATTTCTATGTTGGCCTGATATGGTTCCCAACCAGAGACAGCTGTTTATCGTTGTCTCTGATTGGGGATCGTATTTAGGCAGCCCTTTTCCCCACTGTCTGGTGTGGGATCTTGTCTACAGTTAGGTGCCTGTGTGCACACCAGTAGCGTCACGGTTGGTTTTAGTTTATTAAAATATGTGGAACTCTATTCACGCTGCGCCTTGGTCACCTCTGAACGTTTTAAATATACTTAAGTATCATAAGTAAAAGTATAAATAATTTCAAATTCTTTATATTAAGCACATTTTTCAGATAGCCAGGGGCACACTCCAACATAATTTACAAATGAAGAATTTGTGTTTCGTGAGTCTGTGAATCTGCCAGAACAGAGGAAGAAGGGATTACCAGTGATGTTCTCTTGATTATTGCATGAATTGTACCGTTTTTCTGTCCTGCTAAGCATTAAAAATGTAATGAGAACTTTTGGGTGTCAGGAAAAACATATGGAGTAAAGTATATTATTGTCTTTAGAAATGTAGTGAAGTGAAGTTGTCAAAAATATAAATAGTAGAGTAAAGTACAGATACCCCATAAAACTACTAAAGTAGTACTTTAAACTATTTTTACTTAAATATTTTACACAACCGCGCTCTGGTACCGCTTGCCTAAAGGTAGCAGAGAGAACAGTCTATGACTAGGGTGGCTGTTGTCTTTGACAATTTTTAGGGCCTTCCTCTGACACCGCCTAGTATAGATGTCCATGATGGCAGGAAGCTTGGCCCCAATGATGTATTGGGCCGTACGCACTACCCTCTGTGGCGCCTTATACGGTCAGATGCCGAGCATGTAACCGGTCAGGATGCTCTCGATGGTGCAGCTATAGAACTTTTTGAGGATCTAGGGACCCATGCCAAATCTTTTCAGTCTCCTGAGGGGGAAAGGTTTTGTCATGCCCTCTTCACGACTGTCTTAGTGTGTTTGGGTGTTTGGACCATGATAGTTAGTTGGTGATGTGGACACCAAGGAATTTTAAACTCACGACCCGCTACACTAAAGCCATGTTGATGTTAATGGGTGCCTGTACGGCCCACCTTTTCCTGTAGTAGTTGGGGCCAATTTCATCGTAAAACTTTTCCTTGGTGTCTTTGGACAAACTTAAAGTGTGTAAGTTGACGGTTCCGATTATGGAATGCCAAGGTCATATATTTCCGTACTCTATTCCGTCATTGTAAATAACTGACTTGCCTAGTTAAATAAAGATGAAATAAAAATACAAAATAAAGGGCTGTTCAGATTCACTTAGATCTGGGGACCATACTTGTTTAATAGCCAGCTCAGAAAATGTAATTTAGTAATTTATATATTATAGAGATCCTTTCGTGAGTCCAGATCCTTTATTTATAAATCCCATCATTGGATAGTTCGGTAGTTGGGTTTCCCAAGGGATTCCATAGGCCAGCATAGCTGACTTCAGTTGTAAATCTAGAAAAAAAAGAGTTGCTGGGTACTGTATTAAAGGTTGACCGATTAATCGGAATGGCGATTAATTAAGGCCGATTTCAAGTTCTCATAATCGATAATCGGCATTTTTGGAAACCGATTATGGCCAAATAAATTGCACTCCACGAGGAGACTGCGTGACAGGCTGACTACCTGTTATGCGAGTGCAGCAAGTAGCCAAGGTAAGGTGCTAGCTAGCATTAAACTGATCTTATAAAAAAAACAATCAATCTTAACATAATCACTAGTTAACTAAACATGGTTGATAATATTGCTAGTTTATCTAGCTTGTCCTGTGTAGCATATAATCGATGCGGTGCCTGTTAATTTATCATTGAATCACAGCCTACTTCGCCAAACGGGTAATTTAACAAGCGCATTCATGAAAAAAGCACTGTCGTTGAACAAATGTGTACCTAACCATAAACATCAATGCCTTTCTTAAAATCAATACTGTAATGGGTGGCAGGGAAGTCAGGCGCAGGAGAACGAACTTGGTATAAATGGAGTCGTTTAAAACTTCTTATGGCTGGGGGGGCAGTATTGAGTAGCTTAGATGATTAAGGTGCCTAAAGTGAACGGCCTGCTCCTCAGTCTCAGTTGCTAGTGTATGCATATTATAAGTATTGGATAGAAAACACTCTAAAGTTTCTAAAATGATGTCTGTGAGTATAACAGAACTCATATGGCAGGCAAAATCCTGATTTGAAATCAAAACAGGAAGTGAGAAATCTGAGCTTTGTATGTATTCACCAGAGTCCCCAATGAAATCCCATTGAGATATTAATGATGTTGCACTGCCTAGGGGTTCCACTAGATGTCAACCATCAATAGAAATTATAATGAGACTTCTATGATGTTGTGGGAGTGAATGATAGCAGAATCAGTCAGGTGTCTGGCAGTCAGCCATTTTCTGATCATGCTTATTCCTCATGATAGTCACTTGCATTCCATTGCTCACGAAGACAAGAAGAAGTACTCCAGTTGGAACGTTATTGAAGCTATATGTTAAAAACATCCTAATGATTGATTCTGTTCTTAGTTTGAAATGTTTCTTTGACCGGTAATATAACTTTTAGAAGTTTTTGTCCGATATAACGCTGACCAGAATGAGTGTTTGAAGCAGGGATATGGAGACATGTTTCCATAGCCTCCGTCTCCACCTGTGAGAGGGGATACACATGACTCCTGGGAAGTTCAGCGTCTACCAGGAGATCTATCGCACAATCGCCCTGTCTTTTTGGAGAAGGTGAGAGCCAAATCTGCATTTTCAGGGGGAATGCGCACTGTGGAGTCCTGGTTTGGACTCTCCACCGTAGTAGCACCAACGGAAACCCCTAAACACCTACCTGAGCACTCTCGCCACCACCCCATGAGAGCCCTCTGTGGCCAAGAAAGAGTGGGGTCATGACAAGCTAACCAGGGTAGGCCCAGCACCACGGGAAACGCAGAAGAGTCAATAAGGAAGAGACTAATTCTCTCCGTATGACCCCCCTGCGTCACCATGCCCAAAGGAGCGGTGAACTCCATAATCAACCCTGACCCTAATGGTCGACTATCTAAGGCGTGAATGGGGAAGGGCACATCCACGGGAACGATGGGGATCCCTAAACTATAAAGGTGTCTCTGCAGGCCAGCTCCCGACGGATGTCCTCACGCAGACTGCAGTGGAAATGGTTGAACAGGGCCCTGTTGTTCCATCCTGCACCAGCAGCCAGGGTCCTAAACTCTAGGGTGAACTCCTGGGCGCTCCTCGTCTCCTGCCTCAGATGGTAGATGTGTTCACCCGCCACTCTACCCTTGGGCAGGTGGTCGAAGACTGCCCGGAAACAGCGGGTGAACTCCTCAAACTGGTCCAACGCCGCATCTCCCTCTCTCCACATGGCGTTTGCCCACTCCAGGGCTTTCCCGGTGAGGCACGAGACGAGGGCGGACACCCTCTCACGGCCCGATGGAGCCGGGTGGACAGTGGCCAGATAGAGGTCTAATTGCAATAAGAACCCCTGGCAGTTCGCAGCCCTCCAGTCGTACTCCTGGGGCAAGGAGAGACGGATCCCACTGGGTTCAGGCGGAAAAGGGGCGCTCAGGAGAGAACCTGGTTGTGCTGGTGAAGGTGCTGAAATAACTCCCTGTCTCTCTCAGCGGTCCATTGTCTGGACAACGCGATCCATGGCGGCGCCAAGATGGTGAAGCGTAACTGCATGCTCCTGGACACGCTCCTCCACCTCACTGGCCGGGGTACCATCTCCTGCTGACTCCATAGTTTGGGTCGGTGAATCTGTAATGGGTGCGTGCTGGTGGCAGGGAAGTCAGGTGCAGGAGAACGAACTTGGTATAAACGGAGTCGTTTAATAAGTGAAAACAAAACTCAGAAAACCAAAATATACAGAATAATAAAAGTGGGTACCAAAACCTGTCTCACACCAGAACATAACTTGCACATAACATACAATCAAACAATCACCATCAAGAACATGAGGGGAAACAGAGGGTTAAATACACAACATGTAATTGATGTGATTGGAATCAGGTGTGAAGGAAGACAAGACAAAACCAATGAAAAATGAATCAGCGATGGCTAGAAGGTCGGTGACGTCGACCGCCGATCACCACCCGAACAAGGAGAGGTGGAAGTCGTGGCAAATACACAAGTATATATTTTTAAACCTGCATATTTAGTTTATATTGCCTGCTAACATGAATTTCTTTTAACTAGGGAAATTGTGTCACTTCTCTTGCGTTCTGTGCAAGCAGAGTCAGGGTATATGCAGCAGTTTGGGCCACCTGGCTCGTTGTGAACTGTGTGAAGACCATTTCTTCCTAACAACGACCGTAATTAATTTGACAGAATTGCACATAATTATGACATAACATTGATGGTTGTGCAATGTAACAGCAATATTTAGTCTTAGGGATGCCACCCGTTAGATAAAATACAGAACGGTTCCATATTTCACTGAAAGAATAAACGTTTTGTTTTTGAAATGATAGTTTCCGGATTTTATCATATTAATGACCTAAGGCTCTTTTTTCTGTGTGTTATTATATTATTATTATATGATTTGATAGAGCATTCTGAGTGGTGACTGCGTGAATTTTCCAATTCCACATTTAGACCATTGGGGAGATGCAAAAGGCTGCCCTCCAGATCGCGAAGCATTATTGTGAAATATTGGAGTATGGGCTGCCATTTTGATTCCCAGTTATATTGTTTTTCAATTTTGCGCCAAAAGTAAATTGTGTTAGCAATAATAGGACCAAAGCTTAGTTTACATTGTTTAAGGGATCTATCTGTAAAGATCATGTATTCCAGGGCAATAGGAGACACCATATTTCTATATATATATATATATATATATATATTCAGCCAGGGGGCTGGATGAGAGAATGCCAAGAGTTTGCAAAGCTGTCAAGGAAAATTGTGGCTACTTTGAAGAATCTCAAATATAAAATATATTTTGATTTGTTTAACACTTTTTTGGTTACTACATGATTCCATATGTGTTATTTCATAGTTTTGATGTCTTCACTATTATTATAATACAATGTAGACAATAGTAAAAATCAAGAATCTCTTGAATGATTAGGTGTTCACACTTTTGACTGGTACTGTGTATATTGGATATACACTGAATTTTTGACCTCAAGGTTAAAAGGTTTTCGCACACATTTTGTTGCTTCGTCTACCTATTCCAGGATGTAGAAAATAGTGAAAATGAAGAAAAAACCTTTATTTTTGAATCGGTGTGTCCAAACGTTTGAAAGGTACTGTAAATAGGCTAATCTTGATAGTTTTTTTCCAACTGCTTACACACGTTTTCAAAACTGTCTCCTTTTTTTCCCCAAAACTCTACACACAATTCCCAAAACTGCACACACAAAATGCAAAATGCCTCACATGAAAATGTAACACTGCATTCAAAATGCCATACACACATGTCAGAATGAAGCATTTGCATCAAATGGCAAACACTGCTTTCATAAGAGTACATTTTGCCTGGAGAAGCGGCATGCGGGCATAGGGTTGGCGATCATATACTTTCCAGCGCCAGGTTGAGAATAATTCCTCTATGGGATTTAGAAAAGGTGAATATGGGGGTAGGTACAAAACTACAAATTGTGGATGGGTGGCAAACCAGTTTTGGACCAGAACAGCCTGGTGAAAACTAACATTGTCCCAAACCACAAATCTAGCAGGCTCCTGATCTGGATCAGGGACAAGCATTGTGTAAATTGCATCCAGAAAAGTGAGCATATGGCCGGTGCCGTTGGAGTATGCGTTGTATGGTCGACAGGCTTACATCATTGATGTTGTTAAATATGGTGTCATTATTCAAGATATGCTCTCTTATCTATCGAAACCTAATTGCATTGTTGGCCAAAACCATATTTATAATTGCAGTCTCTTGTACATCTGTAAACAAGCGTCCTCGTCCTCCATGATGTCTTTGCCTTTCCACTCTGTACAGAATTCAAACACAGTATGTTTTCAGCATAGGAACTGTAAACAATGTACAAAAAAAATGTAGTACAGCATGATAACCAACCTCATTCAATGCAGTGCAGTAAATGGCTGGCTTAGAGTTACAAATGTTTATGCAATACTATGCTGTCATAAGTATTTTACAGTACATTACTGTAATGCTAAAATAGTCATTAGATAGTTGCATACCTGTTCTTATTTCTGAAGGTTCAAATTATGGACGCCACTGTAAATCGACTCAAGTTGGGCTGGACTCTCAGTCCAGCCTCTCTCATGGTTAAACCGTGGTTGATCACATGATCAACAAGTGTTGCCCTAATCTCATTAGAGATGGCTCTCCTTCCTTCTCTTCTTTGCCCCTCGTCCTCTTACTCCTCTTGCTCTCTGTCCATTGTTGGCATCCATTGTTCAAAACAGGTCATCTGGCCTTTGACCTATTTATAGGCCTATACTACAGTAAAGCAGTGATTGGTTAGTGATCAGTTAAGCTATTAGTGTTTGCACATGTGAGGAGTGTGTGTGTGACCTGGTGAATAAGTGTAGCATTTTGATTGGTTGTGTTTGGAAAAGGAAAGCAAGTCACTTCCTGTTAGATTTTTGTGTTTTAGGTAGATAATTGTGTGTAGTGTTTTGAAAAAAGTGTTCTATGCAAATGACAACTAAGTCAAAGGCTGAGAAATAGCTTATGGTTTTGGATATTTGTTGTGTAGTTTTGCACTTTGAGTGAGAGGTTTCAAAAATCGTGTGGCATGAAAAGATTTTGTGTGTAAGCAGTTGGAAAAAACTGTAATTCAGATTCAATAGTTGAATTATCAGCTAATTGATCATTACTGCGAAGCTTGTCAGCAGTAGACGACTGGGTCGATTACCATGGACGTAGCCTTGTTGGGGAAGTTTCATGGCAAATATCAGCTAAAGAGGGATCAGAGCCTAAAAGTTTAGCTTATCCAGGGTCAGTGATAAATAGAGCAGCCATGTACTGTCTATCTATTGGAAAAACTGCAATCATTCTGCAAGCAACATTGCTGAAATTAATTAAATAAAATGAACCTCATAAAATATTACCTGAAATATGTCCTGAAGCCTAATTGTTTCCTTATTTTCATACTGTACTTAAATTACAAGGGTTGGATTTGCACTTAAAGCCAGGCACCACAGGCTGAAATGACATTTTTGCATCTACCTATCAATTTGTTGGTATTTTGCTCCATTATTATTATTATTTTCAAAAAGTAAACCATGTTAAACTTAATTACATGTTTTAGTTTATCATACTACTGTAATCAAAATTGTAATGAATTTTAACCACTTTATAATGGAAATACATCAATTCAAACCTAACTACATTAAATTACATATACTTTAAAAGTTAATTTCATAGAGAGTGTTTCAAACTGGACTATATTTAGTAACTTACTTTGAAGAGATGTTGATTGGGTCTAAATAGGCATTTAGTAGTTTGAATGTAATGTACTTGTCTTTAACTCCCATTTCCCGAAAGTCAGACTCCTCCTACACACCAACAATTTTTTCTCAGCTTGAGAAGCATCTGAGGTCACAAAATGTTGTGTGGTTATTAATAGGTACTGTATATTCTCCAGACTTGCTCAGAGGGAATTGCTGATATGTTGTAATTGTTTTATTCTAGATAACATATTCTTGGAAAAAATGCAACAAAAATATGTCTTCAGTATTTTACAGATACAAAGATTTTTATTAACGACACTCAGGTGTGTCCTATTTACTCATTATGATTTCCCTGCTAAAAGAGGTGTGTTTTCTATTGTTCTTTGCAGAAGCTTGAATTGTTTACCCTGTGCGTTCGTTTCCTGAATGAGTTTGAGACTTAGTGTTTGCTGTTTTTCAAGTGTTCTGTGATCCCGCAGCTACCGTTTTATGTTTATCCTTAACCACTGATTCCTCGTCTGGTCTCCTCTTTGCACCAGGGTCCAACCTCACCACGTCATAGCAAGCTTCTGCCTAAACATGGACCCAGCAGAGATCACCCAGATCCAGAATGCTATAACCCAACAAAGAGTACTGCTAAGGCAGCAGCAAGAACAACTCTCCCAAATATCAGAGACCCTCCTGGCACTTACCGATTCCCTCCAACCACGGCCCAACCCTAACCCAGGAGGAGCCAATGCCCAAGGCTCATCGCCCAGTGCTACAGGCGTCACCGTAGTACCTCCTTGGAACCTGCACCGGGAACCCAAGATCGTAGCCCCCAAGCGGTATGATGGCCACCGGGGAGGATGCAAGGGGTTCCTCACTCAGTGCTCTTTGGTGTTCGAGCTACAGTCCACCTCGTTCCACACCGATCGAGCCATGATCACCTACATCATCGCTCTACTCAGGGCCTCCCGAGTGGTGCAGTGGTCTAAGGCACTGCATCGCAGTGCTAGCTGTGCCACTAGAGATTCTCGGTTTGAGTCCAGGCTCTGTCGCAGCTGGCCGCGACCGAGTGACCCATGGGGCGGCGCACAATTGGCCCAGCTTCGTCCGGATTAGGGGATGGTTTGGCCGGGAGGGATGTCCTTGTTCCATCGCGCACTAGCGACTCCTGTGGCGGGCCGGGCGCAGTGCACGCTGACACAGTTGCCAGATGTATGGTGTTTCCTCTGACACATTGGTGTGGCTGGTTTCTGAGTTAAGTGGGCATTGTGTCAAGAAGCAGTGCGGCTTGGTATGGTTGTGTTTTGGAGGAATCACGGCTCTCGACCTTCGCCTCTCCCGAATTCGTACGGGACTTGCAGCGACGAGACAAGGCTGTAACTACCAATTGGATACCATGAAAAAGGGGTAAAATATATATAATTATAATAATTTTTACAAAAAAATAAATAATAATTATAGCTCTGACGAGTTGTTCAGTTTACACACCAGCTCCACAAAGGGACGGGTAGTATCAGGATGGAAGAGGATGGGTCCGGTCCCCGTCTGACACTACCCGCAACCCTCCATTGGGACATCTGTCAGCACCACAATCAAACCTTCATTGACTCTGGGGCCGCGGATAATTTCATTGACCAAGACTTCATCAGAGAATTAAATCCCCTGCGTGAAATGGCCCATCCCTCTGCAGATTCAAACCCTCGATGGATGCCCCATCAGTTCCGGCCAGGTGGAATATCAGACCAAGCCCATTCTACTGCAGGTTGGGGTGAACCACTCAGAGACTCTTAGTTTTCTTTTGATCACTGCTCCCGATAACCCCCTTATCCTAGGGTACCCCTGGCTTGTGCTACATAACCCACTATTCTCCTGGTCCACGGGAAACCTACTAGACTGGGGTAAGAACTGTCAGACTAAATGCTAAGACCAAGAGCCTTGCCGTGTTTCCCACCATCCATTGAAGACCAAGATTTTTCCGCTCTCACTCCTGAGTACTTTGACCTCCGGGAGGACTTCAATAAGAGGCAATCCGCCACCCTCCCTTCCTCAATGTCCATACGACTGCGCCATAGAACTCCTACCAGGCTCCACCCCTGCCCGGGCCCTCTGTACTCTCTCTCGGACCCTGAAGCAGCAATCATTGACAATTACATCCGGAGTCGCTGGAGGCAGGTTTAATTCGCTCCTCTACATCCCCAGCTGGTGCAGGCTTCTTCTTTGTGGGAAAGAAGGATGGAGGTCTGCGTCCCTACATCAATTACAGAGGGCTGAACAGGATTATGATTAAGAATCGTTACCCCCTACCCCTGATGTCCACCGCCTTGGAGTTGGCCCATGGGGACCAATTATTCACCAAACTGGGCCCCCGCATCACTTACAATCTGGTGAGATGCAGAGAGGGAGATGAATGGAAGACTGCCTTTAGCACCCCGAGTGGCCGCTATTTAGTCAAGTCTTTCAGATTATCGAACTCCCCGGTAGTCTTCCAAGCATTGTCCATGACACACTTAGGGATATGTTGAATCAGTTCATCTTTGTTTACCTCGACAACATCCTGATCTTCTCCAAGACCCTTCTAGAACACATCCTGCATGTACGCCAAGTCCTGATACGAAGTGTGAGTTCCATGTATGCCAAGTTTCTTTCCTGGGCCACATTATCTCTACCGCCAGAATCCAAATGGAACCCATAAAGGTGAGGGCGATCACCGACTGGCCTCGTCCTGCCTCACTCAAACAAGGCCAGCGGTTCCTCGGGTTTGCCAATTTTCACAATTGTTTTATACTCAACTTTGGTGCGGTTGCAGTTCCTCTCACAGCCCTAGCCCGCAAGTCCCAGAACCATTTTTGCTGGACCCACGAGGCTGACAGGGCATTCGGGGAGCTCGGCGAATGTTTCACCTCTGGACCCATCCTCGTCCATCCTGATCCTACCCGTCCCTTTGTGGATCTGAATAGTAACAAACGGCTAGAAATGTAGACTGGCTGAGCAGAGATTACGATCTGGCAGTATGGAAGTGGCAGGGCTGGGTATTTGAAGAGGTCTTGATGATGGAACAGGTTGCATCTGGTGGGGATCTGCTCTGACTCCAGCACACCTGTCTCAGCCCACACAATCACACACAGAGAGAGAGGTAGAGGGAGAGAGTACTGGGGGAGTGGCGGCAGGTCAAGGAGACACAGGATGAGCAGTAGAGGGCGTTGCAGGAGCAGATGTGACAAAATACAATTTAGTAAGTTTGGTATGGATAGTCCTCCTACGTCTTTCCCTCTTTGCAAGTTTGTTCATTGTATCCAAGCGCGCTTACCTTGCTATATACATTTTGAAACCGCACTATGGATTTTATCCCAATTGCCAGAAGCAGGAGACAAGGGATGCATTGAACTACAGAAATTAAGCTGTGGCAATATATTAATTTTGACAATAGATAATCTGCAGGTTAATAAAGCAACTGGGATATTAGTCTAGTCTATGAAAAGCTTTTTCTGTGTCAAAAGATAGAACTGCCCAAGGATATTTGGTTTTTGATGAAGCATGTAAGATATGTAATAGATGACATAGGTTTTTAACAAAACCACTTTGGTCCAGATGTACCAATGTTGGTATGTAAAGGTTTGAGATGGGACGACAGAATTTTGGAAAATAGTTTAATATCTGTGTTTATCAAAGATAGAGGGTGGCAATGAGAGCACTGGGTGGCATCCTTACCTTTTTTAATAAAAGCGAAATTAGTGCTGTAATTACATCCCTGCCAATTGAACCTTTGAGAATGGCTGTGCAAACCATTTCAAGTAACAGTGGATCTAATTGGTTCCAAAATGTTAAATAGACCTCAGGAGGAATACCATCACAACCAGGTGATTTGCCTTTTTGCATGTTATCCAATGCCCTTTTGAGTTCATTGAGAGAGATTTGGGCTCCTAGCAAGCCGACTTCTTCAGTTGAGAGAAGAGGAGTTCTTATATATTTTTAAAAGGACTTGGCTTGGTGTTGATTTACAATCAGAGGTGTACAATTCTTTATAGATATGGGATAATGTTTGGTTGATTAATTTGGGTTCTGATAGTAATTCAACTGATTCAGAATCAATAGTTGCAATATCTGCTAATTGATAACTACGGTGAAGCTTGTTAGCCAGTAGATGATTGGGTTGATTACCATGGAAATAATGGTTGAGTCTAACTCGATGGATGGTAAATTCTGTAATTTTAGAAACAGAAAAGCTCTCAATATAGTGATGCAGGTCTTTAGATGTTGTACACGTAATTTTGTCATTCCAAACTTTATCTGCAAAGTTATATTCCATTTGGTTGCGAATCGAGCGATACCTCTCAGTCCATTCTAGCAGCAGGCTACACAGATATTGAAACAGCTGGGTAGGGGGAAACAGCTGATGCGTACAATATCTAAAAACCTGCATTACAATATGAAACACTTTTTTTTGTATGTTTTTTTCAGAGCCCCGTACTGCACAACGAGGATAAAGAAGTAAATTGCTGGTTGGGATAGAGAGAGACTATATGGACATGCCTGGTGCCCAAATTGATGACATACTGCATGTTGCGCAGCGAGAGTCGAGTGGCAACAAACGGATTTGGTTCAGTCAGTCATCCTGATGAGCCCTTCCCAGCTAGCTAGTTTATAGATGTGGCTCGGGAGCATGTTCAGAATCATTAAATTTGTATAGGAATAATTGTTCATTTTCTTTTTAGAAACATGTTGACGTTAATGCCATAGCTGTACATATTCTGGGAAAATCACTACAATAAATGTGCTTTCGCTCTCACCCTGGCCTGATAGTAGCTACCCTGTCTAGCTACTTCCCTGCTGTGTTGTTGTGTTGCTGGCTTGCAGCGCAAAGGAGTATACTGTATCGCGGTGACATCCAGATGGTTACTAGTACAAAATACCAATATTACAAGTTATTTCTTGTCGGCTGTTATCCTAAAATGAAATGGTATGGAACAAATGGGACACTGGCGACATGTGATACAGCTTTGTGGTGGGAAGCAACTCAGATTGGCAAACCACTAGTCGACCTATCATCAGGAGCAGAGAGGGTAACAAGCACCTTGAAACAACACCGTTGCACTGATCATTCACAACGGCTTGTCGTTATGTTAACTAATTGGCATGTCACAGGGACATCCAGATGGTGAGCAATACTACAAGTAATTTTTCCCTCGCCCATCGAAATAAACACCACTTTCTTTTAACTAGCGCCATGCTGCTGTTACTGCCAGCTAGCCAGCATAAATTAGCTTGCTGGGAAGGGTTCATCAGGATGACTGACTGAACTGTTTCCATTCGTCTCGACTCTCAGCTGTGCAACATAAGTCATCAATTTGGGAACCAAGCGTGTCCGTATAGCCTCTCCTGTTGGGGTAAGTTTCTCAAAAACAAGGGAAATTGTACCCTTTCTATAACATGCAATTTACATAAAAAATTTGAGATTTGATTGAAAAAAAGCAAACTTCTACTTTAAGTCTCCAAATTTAGGACATTTATTTACATCATGATATGTTCTAATTTAATCCAAGTCTATAACAAACATATTAAATTAGTATAGTACAAGGACATTGTTTATACACCTATTTTATTTATACACCTGTTTTATCACAAAAGCGGATAGCAACCTTTCTCCAGATTAAGTCCACAAAGCATATTGCATGTACAGTAACAGACAGTTACATGACCTACAGCATGGAAGTTAATGTTTTGGAAAGTTTTGGACCACTAAACAACTATTGATTTAGAACCACAGAGAGTTACTGCAAGTCGCAAAGAAAACAGGAGCTGCCTCCTCTATTCCAGCACCATTTCAACTTCAACATTTCCACATCATCAAATCACCTCTGCTTAGTCTAATAAAATGACAACTAAAATATGCCCAAAACAATTTAGCCTAATCAGCGTAAGCAACATATGATTTGGCTGTCCATGGTTCTGATTTCTGTGTGTGTGCGTGCCCGCTCGTGCAAGTAGAAAACAGGTTGACTCACCCTACTTGTAGAACATTGTAGAATGCCAATGCCATCCTCCTTTCTTTCATGTTGACGAAATGGTCTATCACTCTGCCATACAGTACACGCTTTTATTTTTTGTTGTCCTAGGTTACCTGGTTAAAATACTTTCTCCTAGCCTAACTTACATTCATGGGCAACATTAGCTAATTAACATTAGCATTCGACTTCTAGCTACTTATGGAACATCCATCCTCTCAGGTCAGGGGCACAAGAATGTATGAATTAATGATTGGATCAGAATCCCTGTTATAATCATTAGCCAGCCAGAGAGTTAAGTAAAACTACAAGTCCAAATCCCTATCTCCATCCATGGCTAATTTAGGAAAGGGACAATTTTAGCAAGCTAGCCACCGGAGGACAACAACATGCAACAATTCAACTTTTTCTGTCAATGATGAATGCTCTCAATGGGATTTGATAGGAATGACATCCAGCCTCTTGTGAATTGAAGGGAAATTATGAAACACAGAGAGACAAAATATGAATTATTTAATGTTTTTTTGTTTTTTTATCATTTTTTTTCTGTGAAGCCTGGCTTCCCTTGGTATCCATGAATACATGCCACTGTAAGTGATTGGACTGGAAACTTGACCAGAAACGTCTTCTCAGCTGCAAGGGCCAAGTAACCTGCAGCTGCAGATCAATGTGCACAACTTTCATTATTCCTATTAGATCATGTTAAAGTGGCACTTTTCAGAAATGTTTACCCAATCTTAATTGTTGTCTTTCCTCAAGAAGGGTTATGCAGCTGTCTTATAATTTTAATACAAGCTCTACGGAAAGCCCTGTGCTGTGAAGTAAAAAAATGCATGGAATGCGAGTAAAGAACCTTCTATATTAAATATCGCTGAAAATTCTGTTCCAAAATCTATTCCAAAATCTTTAATTATAAACAAACATGTGTAACAAATAACAGATGAATAGACAAAGGAAGAAACACAATTGAAACCTCAATTTAAGTGTGTTGTCCTACTACACTCAGGGTTATAGGCAGTCTGACTCAAAGACAGTATTTCCCACTACTGGCTCTGTCCTCCTGCCACCCACCATCCTCCAGCCAAGAAAACCATGCCACTGCTGCCCTCCAGCTCTCAGAGAGCTCCTCTGCAGCTGCTCACTGATGATTTGGAAGCCAGCACTCAGAGCTGCCATCTCCCCTCTGGTTGAGGGATGCCTTGCCTCAAGAGTAGCAGGGGCTTGGCACCTGCCTTATTCATCCCCTCTGGGGAGCCTGCACTGTCAATGCACTGTTCTTCTGTGTCATAGTGCCACCTAAGCTAAAATATCTGCCTGGATAGGTGCCTCTCTGTCACTGCCACCAGGGCCAAGTTTTTAGAAAGTTATCTGATCAGATTTCGGCAATTGTATAGGATTAAATGTTAAAATTGGGTTCAGATTTGGGAATCCAATCTGACATTTATTCGGGATTAAATGTTGTTTTTGCATTTTCCAGGTGATTAGGAGAGTTTTGATACTGAACATCAGGATTATCTTGATCCCACTGGAATGGCGGATTCAGGTGAGAGGCTCTACAACCAAGAAAGGTCAATGTAACTAAGGTGACAAGGTTTAAAAACCTTACATCTGAAAAACGAAGGTTAATTATGTTAAATTGACCGCAGTATAGGTATGTGGTCAGTTATATTGAGTACAAATAAATGCATGTACATAGAAGTAATCTAGGCACCTTTATTCATGTATTAGTTTACTCATCTCTGGTTCCCTATGACAGTGTAGAAGTAGTACCATAACTTTTCCAGTAGATAGCAAGGTGCTAGCCTGTTCAAAGCACGTAAAATCTTGATATTGTGATATCTGGATCAGAATGATCATGTTCGATTATTTTCAGAACAAAAACGGATCAGACACAGCCAGATCGATCTGATTCTGGATGGCAAAAAAAGAGGATTACAGAATCCGGAACATTCTGATCCAGATTAAAAGTTTTGAAAAACTGGGCACAGGGGCTCTCTATAGTCAAAATTGTTATTTGTTCTTAATTGACTTGCCTGCAAAACATATGAAGGTTAAATAAGAAAGGTATTACTCTGTGTTGACTTTGATACTCTAAGGCCTCATTTTTAAGTAATATGGTCACACACAAAAACTCCTGGGCCAAGCTGTGAGGTGCTGGTCCTGACTGCATTTTGGTGCTGGTCCTGACTGCATTCTCAAAACTGATCCACTAGGGGCATTGGCACCTGCAGCATCCTCATTCACCTTTAGCAACATTAGCCTTTGAAGGTAATATGACCTCAACACTTTTCACCAGACTTGAGGGGCTGTGTTCACAGTACACAGTTTTGTTCCTCAAGGGTGGGGAGACCAAAGTACACAAGCTGAAGACACATCTGACTAATGTGATCTGTGGCACAGCTGCCAAAATAAAGGGAAATTGTAAGAAATGATGCTGGAGACGAGAAGCAGGTACAGAGAGTGAACATTTCATTAACCACAGACACGGAACAGGACAGGACAGCGTCTGGATAGGAACACACAATGACAACAATGCTGACACATGGCTCTAACCAAAGAAACAGACAGATATAGGAGGGGCAATCAACAAATTAAAGGAGTCCAGGTGAGTCCAATGATGCGCTGCTGCATGTTATGGTGACCGGTGATGAAGCGTGGGTGTGTGTAATAATGGTGATAGGTTTGCGCAATGAAGACAGTCTGGCGCCCTCTAGCGGCAGAGCAGGAGAGCGGGCGTGACAGTACCCCCCCAGAGGCGCCACCAGGCGTCCCACCTGGGCGAGCCTGAAGGGCCGGCCAAGGCATGGGCACTGCACAATGCGGCTGGGGTGTAGAAGCCTGACGAACCGGCAGAGGCGTGGGAGCCTGGCGAACTGGCTGAGGCATGGGAGCCTGGCGAACTGGCTGAGGCATGGGAGCCTGATTCAGGTTGAGGCGTGAAAGCCTGATGATCCCGCTGAGACGTGGGAGCCTGACGAACCGGCTGAGGCTTGGGAGACCGATGGCCGGCCGAAGCATGATGTGGGGTGGGCGCCTGCTGAGCCCACCGGGGCAAGAAAAACATCTAGAGCCAGCTAGGGCATGGAAGCCCGGCGAGCTAGCTGAGGCACCCCCCGGTTCCATTGACGACGGCACCCGGACCCGACGTCACCAACAAAAAAACAGGCCTCCCTGATGCTACCTATTTTGGTGTTAGAATTCTGTAAGGAATGACGCTGGAGATGAGAAGCAGGTACAGGGAGTGAACATTTTATTAACCACGGACATGGAACAGGACAGCGTCCGGACAGGATCAAACAATGACAACAACGCTGACACAGGGATCTAACCAAAGAAACAAACAGATATAGGAGGGGCAATTACCAAATGAAAGGAGTCCAGGTGAGTCCAATGATCCGCTGCTGCACGTGACGGTGACCGATGATGAAGTGCAGGTGCGGGTACGATGGTGACAGGTGTGCGTTATGAAGGCAGTCAGGCACCCTCGGGCGCCAAAGCGGGAGAGCGGCCGTGACAGGAAATAATTGTTCTTTGGATGAGATCTGCATTAGCAAAAGGGAACAAAATATTTTGGCAGGAAAATAGCTGTGTCTAGTTTTACAGTTCTCCCTCTTCTAATTCGAGACGAGAATTACTGCTGCTGACAGCCAAACGGAGGTCTTATCAATCTAATTCAGTGTGAACCGTCACTGTGTAAATCTTCAGAGAGGGAAACTTCGAGGGAGCTATTTTCATAACGGAAACATGATTGCATGTCAGTTCTTTGTGAAAAGGTGTTATTGCATTGTTCTGTTCTGAAAGTTACATGTTATTTTGTTTTGGGGGATTTGTGTGATCAGGTAGACTTCACATTTTGGACTCTTTTCTAAAACGTCCTTCTTTCATAATTGAAGGAGTGTCACTAAAATGTTAGTGGATATGGGCACTCAATAGCTGACACTGATATTTAAATATGAACCAATGACGGCTGACTCTACTTCAATACACAGTAATATTGACATATTATTACTTATTATGTGAATTATAGATAGAAGATTTTAAAAACCAAATCTGTCAGAGAAACAGTTACTGTATTATTTACAATATTCTACAGTTTTCCAATACCCCAAATACAGATATCACACAGACAAGATGGCATAGAGTAGCACAGTACACTTACAATCAAGTGGAATACCTACACCTGATGTTTGATCTCCTTTACAAACTTTCACAATGAAAGTAGTGCCTTATCAATCCACAATATTTTCAGTCCTTTACAATCTGATTTTAATCACCAGTTATGAGAAGAAAAAAATATTTTTGTCTTTTACTCTTGATGAGATGTTTCACCCCAGTTATTTTGTCCCCCAGGGTTTCGTGTTACATTTGCTTAAAAGACAGGACACAACTTTCCCTCATTTATCTCTGGATGCATGGTCAAACATAAAGGGCCAATTGCAACCATCGAAAGCCACCAGATTATTGGCAGGGCCCAGTTAAAAAAAAAAAAGTTATCTGGATTTTGCCTATTGGATAGGATTAAATACATTTAAATAACATTTATAGAACGGATGAATCATTGACTTGAATGGGGACTTCTGTTCTATTTATTAAATTCTTATGCATTTAATCCTATCCGAAAAGCAAAATCCAGATAACTTTTGAAAAACTGGTTAAACCATCAAGCTTTGTTAAACCATCAATACGCACAAAATCACCCGCTAAACTGATCTCAATTGCAACCAGTATTAGCCACTGATTTACCGCTTCCTAACACGGATGTTGAGGTAATTTTTTCGTCCTCATTGCAACCAACATTTTTCACGACAATTTCACCCTCTGATGGATATATTCAACTGAACAATTTCATCCTGCAATTTGATCTGACTAAGGCCGATATGTCGATTTGACAGTCATTCAGTACAACTGAAATAAAGTATTTCCTAGTTCACCACAACACATCTACTTAGCCAATTTACATGACACTTTTTATTATTGGAAAACTACTATTGGTGTAGGCTATTCTTATATATAAAAATATATATATATACAAACGGAATTTAAAATGTTCATAGGCATAGAAAAAGTGTGATTTATCAAAAAATTCTATGAGTGTCATACGCACATCGGTTGGAGATCAAATATTTGTTTATTTAACCAGGCAAATCAGTTAAAAACAAATTATTATTTACAATGACAGCCTAGGAACAGTGGGTTAACTGTCTTGTTCAGGGGCAGAACAACAGACTTTTACCTTGTCAGCTCGGGGATTCAATATAGCAACCTTTCGGTTACGTGCCCATTGCCCTAACCACTAGGCTACCTGCCACCTCAAATACAAAGGCAACATGCAACAATGTCAAATATTTTACTGAGATAGAATTCATATAAGGAAATCAGTCAATTGAAATAAATTCATTAGGCCCTAATCTATAGATTTCACATGACTGGGAATACAGATATGCAACTGTTGGTCACATATACCTTCAGTATCTGGTGTGACCACCATTTGCCTTACACAGTGCAACACATCTCCTTCGCATAGAGATGATCAGGCTGTTGATTGTGGCCTGTGGAATGTTGTCTAACTCCTCTTCAATGGCAGTGCGAAGTTTCTGGATATTGGTGATCCAGAGAATCACAAATATGCTCAGTGGGTGATATGTCTGGTGAGTATGCATGCCATGGAGGAACTGGGACATTTTCAGCTTACAGGAATTGTGGACACATCCTTGCGACATGGGGCCATGCGTTATCATGCTGAAACATGAGGTGATGGCAGCAGATTAATGGTGCAACAATGGGCCTTAGGATCTCATCGCGGTATCTCTGTGCATTCAAATTGCCATCGATAAAATGCAATTGTCTTCATTGTCCGTGGCTTATGCCTGCCCATACCATAACCCCACCACCACCATGGGGCACTGTTCACAACATTGACATCAGTACACTGCTTGCCCACACGATGCCATACACTCTGTCTGCCCTATGCCTGGTACAGCTGAAACCAGGATTCATCAGTGAAGAGCACATTTCTCTAGCATGTCAGTGGCCATCGAAGGTGAGCATTTGCCCACTGAAGTCGATTACAACACCTAACTGCAGTAAGGTCAAGACCCTGGTGAGGACGATGAGCACGCAGATGAGCTCACTGAGATGGTTTCTGACAGCCGGTTGCACAAAACCCCAGTTTCATCAACTGTCTGGGTGGCTGGTCACAGATGATCCGGAAGGTGAAGAAGCCGAATGTGGAGGTCCTGGGCTGGCGTGGTAACCAGTGGTCTGCAGTTATGAGTTATGAGGCCGGTTGGACGTATTCTCAAATTCTCTAAAACAACGGAGGCAGCTTATGGTAGAGAAATAAACAATAAATTTTCTGGTAACAGCTCTGGTGGATATTCCTGCAGTCAGCATGCCAAATGCATTCTCCCCACAAAACTTGAGACATCTGTGGCATTATGTTGTGTGACAAAACTATACACTTTAGGTGGATGGATTATCTTGGCAAAGGAGAAATGCTCATTTACAGGGATGTAAACAAATTTGTGCACAAAATTTGGGAGAAATACGTTTTTTTGTGCGTATGGAACATTTCTGGAATCTTGTATTTCAGCTCATGAAACATGGGACCTACACTCATTGTGCGATGGTGCATGGAAATTGTATGTTACAGTTCGTTTTGCTGATGATTGGATCCAAAACATTGTCTCATCGAGGGCTGGGAGATGCCGATCTGCAAGCTCCCGCTGAAAAGTGCCCAGCTGAAAAGTGCCTGTTGACAAACGATGAGGGTGGATTGCACTGGACCGGAATGTTTGCCTTTTTAAAGTAGGTCTTAAATCCATGCAAAAATCCCATCAGATTGGTTTTGGGAAACGATATCTGATGACCCAAACTGTACTTTCTGCACCCCATAAGTCCCACCTGTCTCAAAAAATGTGCTCTCTGCCACAACTGTACGACCTAAGCTAGGCGACCTAAACTGGAACATGCTTAACACCCCAGCCATCCTACAATCTAAACTTGATGCCCTCAATCTCACACAAATTATCAATGAACCTACCAGGTACCTCCCCAAAGCAATAAACACGGGCACCCTCATAGATATCATCCTAACCAATTTGCCCTCTAAATACACCTCTGCTGTCTTCAACCAAGATCTCAGCGATCACTGCCTCATTGCCAGCATCCGTAATGGGTCAGTGGTCAAACGACCTCCACTCATCACTGTCAAACGCTCCCTGAAACACTTCAGCGAGCAGGCCTTTCTAATCGACCTGGCCGGGGTATACCCCGGTATCCGAGGTATATTGATCTCATCCCGTCAGTAGAGGATGCCTGGATATTTTTTTTAAATGCCTTCCTAACCATCTTAAATAAGCATGCCCCATTCAAGAAATTTAGAACCAGGAACAGATATAGCCCTTGGTTCTCCCCAGACCTGACTGCCCTTAACCAACACAAAAACATCCTATGGCGTTCTGCATTAGCATCGAACAGCCCCTGTGATATGCAGCTGTTCAGGGAAGCTAGAAACCATTATACACAGGCAGTTAGAAGAGCCAAGGCTAGCTTTTTCAAGCAGAAATTTGCTTCCTGCAACACTAACTCAAAAAAGTTCTGGGACACTGTAAAGTCCATGGAGAATAAAAACACCTCCTCCCAGCTGCCCACTGCACTGAAGATAGGAAACACTGTCACCACTGATAAATCCATCATAATTGAGAATTTCAATAAGCATTTTTCTACGGCTGGCCATGCTTTCCACCTGGCTACTCCTACCCCGGTCAACAGCACTGCACCCCCCACAGCAACTCGCCCAAGCCTTCCCCATTTCTCCTTCTCCCAAATCCGTTCAGCTGATGTTCTGAAAGAGCTGCAAAATCTGGACCCCTACAAATCAGCCGGGCTAGACAATCTGGACCCTTTCTTTCTAAAAAATTATCTGCCGAAATTGTTGCCACCCCTATTACTAGCCTGTTCAACCTCTCTTTCGTGTCGTCTGGGATTCCCAAAGATTGGAAAGCAGCTGCGGTCATCCCCCTCTTCAAAGGGGGGGACACTCTTGACCCAAACTGCTACAGACCTATATCTATCCTACAATGCCTTTCTAAGGTCTTCGAAAGCCAAGTCAACAAACAGATTACCGACCATTTCGAATCTCACCATACCTTCTCTGCTATGCAATCTGGTTTCAGAGCTGGTCATGGGTGCACCTCAGCCACGCTCAAGGTCCTAAACGATATCTTAACCGCCATCGATAAGAAACATTACTGTGCAGCCGTATTCATTGATCTGGACAAGGCTTTCGACTCTGTCAATCACCACATCCTCATCGGCAGACTCGACAGCCTTGGTTTCTCAAATGATTGCCTCGCCTGGTTCACCAACTACTTCTCTGATAGAGTTCAGTGTGTCAAATCGGAGGGTCTGCTGTCCGGACCTCTGGCAGTCTCTATGGGGGTGCCACAGGGTTCAATTCTTGGACCGACTCTCTTCTCTGTATACATCAATGATGTCGCTCTTGCTGCTGGTGAGTCTCTGATCCACCTCTACGCAGACGACACCATTCTGTATACTTCTGGCCCTTCTTTGGAGACTGTGTTAACAACCCTCCAGGCAAGCTTCAATGCCAATCAACTCTCCTTCCGTGGCCTCCAATTGCTCTTAAATACAAGTAAAACTAAATGCATGCTCTTCAACCGATCGCTACCTGCACCTGCCCGCCTGTCCAACATCACTACTCTGGACGGCTCTGACTTAGAATACATGGACAACTACAAATACTTAGGTGTCTGGTTAGACTGTAAACTCTCCTTCCAGACCCATATCAAACATCTCCAATCCAAAGTTAAATCTAGAATTGGCTTCCTTTTTCTCAACAAAGCATCCTTCACTCATGCTGCCAAACATACCCTTGTAAAACTGATCATCCTACCAATCCTCGACTTCGGCGATGTCATTTACAAAATAGCCTCCAAAATACCCTACTCAACAAATTGGATGCAGTCTATCACAGTGCATTCCGTTTTGTCACCAAAGCCCCATATGCTACCCACCATTGCGACCTGTACGCTCTCGTTGGCTGGCCCTCGCTTCATACTCGTCGCCAAACCCACTGGCTCCATGTCATCTACAAGACCCTGCTAGGTAAAGTCCCCCCTTATCTCAGCTCGCTGGTCACCATAGTATCTCCCACCTGTAGCACACGCTCCAGCAGGTATATCTCTCTAGTCACCCCCAAAACCAATTATTTCTTTCCTCCTGTCTCAGCCTCCAATATTTATGCTGCAGTAGTTTGTGTCGGGGGGCTGGGGTCAGTTTGTTATATCTGGAGTACTTCTCCTGTCCTATTCGGTGTCCTGTGTGAATCTAAGTGTGCGTTCTCTAATTCTCTCCTTCTCTCTTTCTTTCTCTCTCTCGGAGGACCTGAGCCCTAGGACCATGCCCCAGGACTACCTGACATGATGACTCCTTGCTGTCCCCAGTCCACCTGGCCATGCTGCTGTTCCAGTTTCAACTGACCTGAGCCCTAGGACCATGCCCCAGGACTACCTGACATGATGACTCCTTGCTGTCCCCAGTCCACCTGGCCATGCTGCTGCTCCAGTTTCAACTTCCACCTGACTGTGCTGCTGCTCCAGTTTCAACTGTTCTGCCTTATTATTATTCGACCATGCTGGTCATTTATGAACATTTGAACATCTTGGCCATGTTCTGTTATAATCTCCACCCGGCACAGCCAGAAGAGGACTGGCCACCCCACATAGCCTGGTTCCTCTCTAGGTTTCTTCCTAGGTATTGGCCTTTCTAGGGAGTTTTTCCTAGCCACCGTGCTTCTACACCTGCATTGCTTGCTGTTTGGGGTTTTAGGCTGGGTTTCTGTACAGCACTTTGAGATATCAGCTGATGTACGAAGGGCTATATAAATACATTTGATTTGATTTGATTTCTTTGGCCGCCTCTCCTTCCAGTTCTCTGCTGCCAATGACTGGAACTGTCACACTCTGACCATAGTTTGTTTGTATGTTTCTATGTTTTGGTTGGTCAGGGTGTGATCTGAGTGGGCATTCTATGTTGGATGTCTTGTTTGTCTATTTCTATGTCTGGCCTGATATGGTTCTCAATCAGAGGCAGGTGTTAGTCATTGTCTCTGATTGGGAACCATATTTAGGTAGCCTGGGTTTCACTGTGTGTTTGTGGGTAATTGTTCCTGTCTCTGTGTTTTGCACCAGATAGGGCTGTTTTTGGTTTTCCACGTTTATTGTTTTTTTGTAGTGTTCGTGTTTATCTTTTGTTATTAAACATGAATCAAAGAAACCACGCTGCATTTTGGTCCGCTTCTCCTTCACCTGAAGAAAACCGTTACAGGAACGAACTACAAAAGTCTCTGAAACTGGAAACACTTATCTCCCTCACTAGCTTTAAGCACCAACTGCCAGAGCAGCTCACAGATTACTGCACCTGTACATAGCCCACCTATAATTTAGCCCAAACAACTACCTCTTTCCCTACTGTATTTTATTTATTTATTTAGCTCCTTTGCACCCCATTATTTTTATTTCTACTTTGCACATTCTTCCACTGCAAATCTACCATTCCAGTGTTTTACTTGCTATTTTGTATTTACTTTGTCACCATGGCCTTTTTTTGCCTTTACCTCCCTTATCTCACCTCATTTGCTCACATCGTATATAGACTTGTTTATACTGTATTATTGACTGTATGTTTGTTTTACTCCATGTGTAACTCTGTGTCGAACTGCTTTGCTTTATCTTGGCCAGGTCGCAATTGTAAATGAGAACTTGTTCTCAACTTGCCTACCTGGTTAAATAAAGGTGAAATAAAACAAAACATGGAGTGTGTGCCAAATCTTACAACATAGCAAGATCCACCTCATTAGATTTCCCATTATATGTTATAGTATTTCAACAACCGTTTCACTTTCCCATGTGCGTGCCTCTAACTGTACTTTATATGGATTCTTATCATAACAAATGCACTGATGTGGTCAAATAATATGCCTGTCAAGATATATTGCATGAATGGAAATCGAAAATTATTGAATTACTGCTCTCACAATTGCAGACATTTTCAACATTATTTTTTCCATTCTAGGCTTGACAAGCAGTTCCCTTATACCACTTTGGACTATGCATATGCATGGTCATGGCTGTGTATACATTTACGCAGGGGCGCAACTTTCGCTGGGGACGGGGGTTTTATCATTGGAATGTGTTACAAAACGAGGCAACAGTGTGCTTTAAGACTGTGCGGACACCTCCGAGCGTCAGGTAGGCTTGTTTGGAGTGTTTATCCGACTGGATAATGTCCCCCCTACTACTATAACCAAAGCTGACCCCTGCATTTATGCACACTCTCAATTAAACGTTCATATTGATGAATCTCACACTTTGTGTGGAAGTTAACCCACGCATGGTTTACACACAGATTTGTGCATGATTGATAAATGAGGCCCCTGCATTGTCCATGTTTGAAATGTGTATCACGATATATATATATATATATATATATACACACGATATAGACAATTTTGACTTAGCAGCTGGCCCATGTAGCGAAAATCGCTCACTTCTGATTCCAGGGCAAGATTCATGACAACAAACATCAACCTGCATTTAAAAACGGGTTCTGAAAGACACTCATGGGGGGTTCCACTGAATGTCGGCAAAGCAACTAGAAAGGGACCTAAAAGACACCCACCATGTATGCCCACTAGATTAGCCTCATAAAAGAGAAACTACACTGCGTGCACAATTAATAGGCAAATTGTATTCCTCAGGATGATTTTTATTGTTGAACAAACACAATGCTCTCAGTCAATCCAAAATGTTATTGAACCTCAAACCTGAATGTTTAACAAAGGAAAAGTGAGTTTTGTCTTTCTCAGGGGAATATAAGTGTGCACAATTATTAGGCAACTCCCAACTCACTTGTTTTATTCTCAATTGTTAGAGTAAGTGTAACAAATAAGTAACACAAAATGATAATTAAATACAATTTTTGGCCTTTCCAAAATATTCAGTGACCAATATAGCCACCCTTCTTTTCAAAAACTTCCATGAGCCTTCCATCCATGGAGTCTGTCAGTTTCTTAATCTGTTCATGATCAACTTTTGCTGAAGCAGCAACCACAGCCTCTCTAATGCCACGGTGTAATGGGGTGCGTAACTGGTGGCAGTGAATTCAGACGCACGAGAGCAGAACTAGGTAATAGCCAGTGCAGTTTAATTTCAAATCCAACGGCATTAAGAATTTCCCAACATGGGTACAAAACCCGACGCGCACCAGAAACATGTGCACAAGCACTTACAACAAACAATTCCACACAAAGACATGGGATGGAACAGAGGGTTAAATACACAGCACGTAATGAGGGAAATGAGAACCAGATGTGTAGGAAAACAAGACAAAACAAATGGAAAATGAAAAGTGGATCGACGATGGCTAGAAGACCGGTGACGATTTTCTACAATGTAGAAAATAGTAACAATAAAGAAAAACCCTTGAATGAGCATGTATGCCCAATGTTTTTGACTGGTTCTGTATTTCGCTGTGACTTGCTGCTACCTTTGAGGCAGGCTGTTGCTGAGTAAGTAAGTGGTGGGGAGGGTCTGAGGGGTGACTCAAATCAAATCAAAGTTAATTTGTCATGTGCGCCGAATACAACAGGTAGACCTTACAGTGAAATGCTTACTTACAGGTTCTAACCAATAGTGCGAAAAAAAGGTATGTGTGTGTGTTTGTAAGTAAAGAAATAAAACAACAGTAAAAATACATTTTAAAATAAGAGTAGCAAGGCTATATACAGACACCGGTTAGTCAGGCTTTTTGAGGTAGTATTTACATGTATAGTCGGGCAAAAAAGTATTTAGTCAGCCACCAAAGTTCTCCCACTTAAAAAGATGAGAGGCCTGTAATTTTCATCATAGGTACACTTCAACTATGACAGACAAAATGAGAAAATATATCCAGAAAATCACATTGTAGGATATTTAATGAATTTATTTGCAAATTATGGTGGAAAATAAGTATTGGTCAATAACAAAAGTTAATCTCAATACTTTGTTATATACCCTTTGTTGGCAATGACAGAGGTCAAACGTTTTCTGTAAGTCTTCACAAGGTTTTCACACACTGTTGCTGGTATTTTGGCCCATTCCTCCATGCAGATCTCCTCTAGAGCAGTGATGTTTTGGGGCTGTTGCTAAGCAACACATACTTTCAACTCCCTCCAAAGATTTTCTATGGGGTTGAGATCTGGAGACTGGCTAGGCCACTCCAGGACCTTGAAATCTTCTTACGAAGCCACTCCTTCGTTGCCCGGGCGGTGTGTTTGGGATCATTGTCATGCTGAAAGACCCAGCCACGTTTCATCTTCAATGCCCTTGCTGATGGAAGGAGGTTTTCACTCAAAATCTCACGATACATGGCCCCATTCATTCTTTCCTTTACACGGATCAGTCGTCCTGGTCCCTTTGCAGTAAAACAGCCCCAAAGCATGATGTTTCCACCCCCATGTTTCACAGTATGTATGGTGTTCTTTGGATGCAACTCAGCATTCTTTGTCCTCCAAACACGACGAGTTGAGTTTTTACCAAAAAGTTATATTTGTCATATGGTCAGATGAAACCATTCTCCCAATCTTCTTCTGGATCATCCAAATGCTCTCTAGCAAACTTCAGACGGGCCTGGACATGTGTCCCCCTGCTTAAGCCAGTACGTCTGGCACTGCAGGATTTGAGTCCCTAGCGGCGTAGTGTGTTACTGATGGTAGGCTTTGTTACTTTGGTCCCAGCTCTCTACAGGTCATTCACTAGGTCCCCCCGTGTGGTTCTGGGATTTTTGCTCACCGTTCTTGTGATCATTTTGACCCCACGGGGTGAGATCTTGCGTGGAGCCCCAGATCGAGGGCGATTATCAGTGGTCTTGTATGTCTTCCAATTCCTAATAATTGCTGTATGGCGCAGCTGTACATTTTTTGATCCTGAAATGAAACAGGTATACTTTTTTATTCATCACAATTTTCTTTAGCCAATTTTGGTCTTTAATGCAGGGTCGACAGACAAGTTCCTTACCTTCTCCCCTTTCCATTTGCCTCCTCCATTTTTGTGGTAATGCTGCAATCAGTTGGTTGTAATTCTGGATAGAGCAGACATTTCCATATATTTTTGTTAACTGCATGTGGGACATAACTCCAACAGTCATATTTATGATATCACTTACAAAGATTATACTGTTTTTAACGTTTTGTTCCAAAAATATGTTTTTATCAATTAGTATATTTGAGTTTAACTATAATATTTGTTGTAATATTCGTTCTGTATTTTCTGGTGGATTAAACCGAAATTGCAACCAGCTTTCTAGGCTTGTTTTAAAAATAGAGGTATTTTGGAGATTATTCGATTTTCAACTAAAATAATGTGAGAATGACGGGGAAAAGGCCATTCTTGAACACTGGGTGAGCCATTCTTTCCAAACCTCTTGGAGAACCAGTTTGTATTTAATTATAGATTTTGGATGACTGAAGCCTTTAGTGAGAGGTCCCAATGCTTTAATGTTTAATAATATATGCCCTGCGAATTCATATTCAAGATAAATAGGCCCGTTTAATTTTGTCTGGCTTGCCATTCCAAATACAGTGGAATATTTTTTGCTTATATAATTTTTAAAACAAGTGATTAGTGGTAGGCGGGTCCATAAATAAATAGGTAAATTGGGATATGACAAAAACATTTATCAGAGTGATTTTTCCCACAAATACTGTAGACAGGTCCTTTCCATGGTAGCAAGGTCTTATCTAAGTTTCTGAGTGGTGCGGAGGTTTAAGGTGTTGCATCTCAGTGCTAGAGGTGTCACTGCAGACCCTGGTTAGAGTCCAGGCTGTATCACAACCGGCCGTGATTGGCAGTCCCGTAGGGCAGTGCACAATTGGCCCAACGTCGTCTGGGTTAGGGTTTGGCTGTGTAACGGCGTTCTTCGTTTGTAGAAAGAGAGTCGGACCGAAATGCAGCGTGGTGGTTACTCATGTTTTTAATGAAAAAAGTGACGGTACATGAAATAACGAATAAATACAAAAACAACAAACGGAACGTGAAACTTATTACAGCCTATCTGGTGAACACTACACAGAGACAGGAACAATCACCCACGAAAGACAAAGCGAAACTCAGGCTGCCTAAATACGGTTCCCAATCAGAGGCAATGAGAAGCACCTGACCCTGATCGAGAACCGCCTCAGGCAGCTAAGCCTACACTCGACACACCCCTAATCAACCACAATCCCAATGCCTACAAAACCCAATACGAATACAACACATAAACCCCTGTCACACCCTGGCCTGACCAAATATATAATGAAAACACAAAACACTAAGACCAAGGCGTGACAGAACCCCAAGGTGCGGACTCCCGGACGCACCTCAAAACCAAAGGGAGGGTCCGGGTGGGCGTCTGTCATTGGTGGCGGCTCCGGCTCGGGACGTGGACCCCACTTCATTAATGTCCTCGTTCCTCCCCTTCATGTCCTGGGATAATCCACCCTCGCCGCCGACCATGGCCTAATAGTCCTCACCCACAACCCCACAGAACTAAGGAGCAGCTCGTGACTGAGGGGCATCTCGAGACTGAGGGGCAGCTCGGGACTGAGGGGCAGCTCGGGACTGAGGGGCAGCTCGGGACTGAGGGGCAGCTCGGGGCTGAGGCAGCTCGGGACTGAGGGGCAGCCCGGAACTGAGGGGCAGCCCGGAACAGAGGGGAAGCCCAGTACTGAGAGGAAGCCCAGTACTGAGAGGAAGCCTAGTACTGAGATGAAGCTCAGGTAAGTAGTAGGCTCCGGTAGATCCTGGCTGGCTGGCGGATCTGGAAGATTCAAGTTGACTAGTAGATCTGGTAGATTCTGGTTGACTAGCAGATCTGGAAGATTCTGGTTGACTGGCGGATCTAGCTGCTCTATGCAGACTGACAGCTCTGACTGCTCCATGCAGGCTGACAGCTCCTTGCAGACTGGCAGCTCTTTGCAGACTGACATCTCTGACTGCTCCATGCAGGCTGACAGCTCCTTGCAGACTGACAGCTCCTTGCAGACTGGCAGCTCCTTACAGACTGGCAGCTCCTTGCAGACTGACAGCTCTAGCTGCTTCATGCAGACTGACAGCTCCCTGCAGACTGGCAGCTCCTTGCAGACTGACAGCTCCTTGCAGACTGACAGCTCCCTGCAGACTGGCAGCTCCTTGCAGGCTGACAACTCCCTGCAGACTGGCAGCTCCTTGCAGACTGGCAGCTCCTTGCAGACTGGCAGCTCCTTGCAGACAGGCAGCTCCTTGCAGACTGACAGCTCCTTTGCAGACTGGCAGCTCCTTGCAGACTGACAGCTCCTTGCAGACTGGCAGCTCCTTGCAGACTGGCAGCTCCTTGCAGACTGGCAGCTCCTTGCAGACTGGCAGCTCCTTGCAGACTGACAGCTCTGACTGCTCCATGCAGGCTGACAGCTCCTTGCAGACTGGCAGTTCCTTGCAGGCTGACAGCTCTTTGCAGGCTGACAGCTCTTTGCAGACTGGCAGCTCCTTGCAGACTGGCAGCTCCTTGCAGACTGACAGCACCCTGCAGACTGGCAGCTCAGGCTGCTTCAAACAGGCAGGAGGCTCCAGCAGCGCTGTAGAGAAGAAAGGCTCTGATAGCGCTGAACAGGCGGGAGACTCCGACAGCGCAGGAGGGAAGGAAGGCTCTGGCTGTGCTGAACAGGCGGGAGACTCCGACAGAGCAGGAGAGGCGAGGCGCACTGTAGGCCTAATGCGTGGTGCGGGCACTGGTAATACTGGAGCGAGGACACGCACAGGAAGCCTGGTGCGGGGAGCTGCTACCGGAGGACTGGTGTGTGGAGGTGGCTCTGGATAGACCGGACCGTGCAGGCACACTGGAGCTCTTGAGCACCGAGCCTGCCCAAGCTTATCTGGCTCGATGCCCACTCTAGCCCGGCCAATACGAAGGGCTGGTATGAACCGTACCGGGCTATGCACCCGCACTGGAGACACCGTGCGCTCACTAGCATAACACGGTGCCTGCCCGGTCTCTTTAGCCCCCCGGTAAGCACAGGGAGTTTGCGCAGGTCTCCTACCTGGCATAGCCATACTCCCTGTAAGCCCCCACCCCAATACATTTTTGGGGCCGACTCTCAGGCTTCCATCCGCATCGCCGTGCTGCCTCCTCATACCAGCACCTCTCTGCTTTAGCCGCCTCTAGTTCTTCCTTGGGACGGCGATATTCTCCAGGCTGAGCCCAGGGTCATTTTCCGTCCAGTTCCTCCTCCCATGTCCAATTCTCCAAGTGATGCAGCCTCTCCCACTGCAACTGCTCTTCACGATTAGCAGGGAGAGTTGGCTCAGGTCTGACACCCGACTCAGCCACTCTCCCTCTGAGCCCCACCCCAATACATTTTGGGGGCTGCTTTTTGGGTTTCCTTGCCAACCGTGTTCCCTCATAACGTCGGCTCTTATCTCCGGCTGCCTCTGCTCTCCTAAGTGCCTCCACCTGTTCCCATGGGAGGCGATCTCTTCCAGCCAGTATCTCCTCCCAAGTGTAACAACCTTTGCCATCCAATACGTCTTCCCATGTCCATTCCTCCTTTCGCTTCTCCTGCGGTCGCTGCCTGTAACCACGCCGCTCGGTCCGTGTGTGGTGGGTGATTCTGTAACGGCGTTCTTCGTTTGTAGAAAGAGAGTCGGACCGAAATGCAGCGTGGTGGTTACTCATGTTTTTAATGAAAAAAGTGACGGTACATGAAATAACGAATAAATACAAAAACAACAAACGGAACGTGAAACTTATTACAGCCTATCTGGTGAACACTACACAGAGACAGGAACAATCACCCACGAAAGACAAAGCGAAACTCAGGCTGCCTAAATACGGTTCCCAATCAGAGGCAATGAGAAGCACCTGACCCTGATCGAGAACCGCCTCAGGCAGCCAAGCCTACACTCGACACACCCCTAATCAACCACAATCCCAATGCCTACAAAACCCAATACGAATACAACACGTAAACCCCTGTCACACCCTGGCCTGACCAAATATATAACGAAAACACAAAACACTAAGACGAAGGCGTGACAGGCTGGGGTAGACCGTCATTGTAAATAAGAATTTGTTCTTAACTGACTTGCCTGCTCCCGCTCTCCCTTTCTGATCTTCAATGGCGGCAGGCTGCCCTTATTGACGCACACCTGTCACCATCATTATGCGCATCCTAGACTCCCTCACGTTTTGATTGCTTTATATCGGTCCGTTTCCTCTGTTTCATCTCCGTGTCAGCATTATTGTTGTCATGTCGTTTTGTTCCCCCCCATCCAGACGCTGTTCTTGTTTTGTTTGATGTCTGTTTGCCATGAAATGTTCACTCCCTGTACCTGCTTCTCGTCTCCAGCGCCGTTCCTTACAGAATACTGACACCACTATTTGAAGCATCAGGGAGTTCTTGTATTTTGGTTGTGATGTTGGATCCAGGTGCCGCTGCCGATGGAACTGGGGGTGCCTCAGTTGGCTCGTCGGGCTTCCACGCCTTAGCTGGCTCATGAGGTTTCCTTGCCTCGATTGGATCGGCAGGTTCCCATCCCAGGTAATGCCTCAGCCGGCTTGTCGGGCTCCCATCCCATCCCACGCCTTGGCGGGCTCCCATCCCACGCCACATTTCGGCGGGCCCATTGGGCACCCATGCCTCGGCCGGGATCGTTGGGCTCCCACGCCTCGGCCGAGCCCGTTGGGGGGGGTTGTACTGTCACGCCCACTCCCGCTGTCCCTTTCTGGCGCTCGACGGCGCGAGGCTGCCCTTCATTACGCACACCTATCACCACCATTACACGCATTACACGCTCATTGGACTTCCCGTTTTGATTGCCTTCCCTATATCTGTCTGTTTCCTCCCTGTGTCAGCATTATTTTTGTCATGTCGTTTTGTACCCTCCATCCAGACACTGTTCTTGTTTTGTTTGATGGCCGTTTTCCATTAAATGTTCACTCCCTGTATTTGCTTCTTGTCTCCAGCGTCGGTCCTTACATGCCTAGTTATATAAAGGTTAAATCAAAAACAAATTAATTTGCAACTATGTGACTTGTTAAGGAATTTTCTGCTCCTGAACTTAAGGGTTGATATTTAAGCTTTTACATTTTTATTAAGTGGTACACATTTTTGTGTAGGCCAGTGACACAAAATCTAAATTTTATCCATGTTAAATTCAGGCTGTAACACAACATAATGTTGAAAATGTCAAGGGGTGGGAATACTTTCTGAAGGCACCATGTATGGAGCATAAAGTATTCTGTGTGTACTCCTTTATAAAATAGCTGTGCAGCGATGATCCCCACCCAACCTGACAGAGCTTGAGAGGATCTGCTCGGAAGAATGGGAGAAACTCCCCAAATACAGGTGTGCCCAGCTTGTAACGTCATACCTAATTCGAGGCTGTTAATCGCTGCCAAAGGTGCTTCAACAAAGTACTGTGTAAAGGTCTGAATATTTACGTCAATTTGATATCCGTTTTTTTATTTATTAATATGTCAACAATTCTAAAAACCTGTTTTTGCGTTGTCATTATGGAGTATTGTGTGTAGATGAGGGAATAAAAAAAAAATGTTTTAATCAATTTTATAATAAGGCTGTAACGTAACAAAATGTGGAAAAAGTCAAGGGGTCTGAATACTTTCCAAATGTATGTTGAAAGATCTGATTTGCCATCAAATTCACTGTCAGGAAACAAATAGAATAGATGTAATCCAGACTTAATCTGTACTCATTTAGCTATGCAAAACTAAAAAGAAAATAACAAAAGTCAAACCAAAAACTGAAAATATACAAAAAAATACAAAATGTACAGGAGCTCTCTGCCTAGGCAACCCACGGCGCCATGGCAAAATTTGTAAAATAGCATGAGATTAGCTATAAAACTGCCCTGTGGCGGACCTTGCATGGTGCCATGCAAAAACTGCACTACGCCACCTGACTACACGTCACTGCAGTAACCAAACTGAGTGCCTTCTGGCAAGTGCCTTTTGGAGAGAAAACCACAGAATTAGAGCCCACACAATACTGGGATAACCTTTAACCTCTATGAAGACGAATCTGTGCTCGTTTACTGTGCCTCATTTCATGACAAAATTGCTATCTAGAACACTTGAGCTTAAAGAGCCATTCTGTCACAACATACACATTTTCTGAACAATCTCATCTGAATTACCTTTGATGGGATGGCAAATCTGGCTCATTGTATTATACAGCTGCAGGGATGGGTACACACGTGAACACATGGTGCTGATGAAGATGTCTCTGGTCTGTAATTCATATTGTCACTCCACATTTGTCTTTGTGATGCTGCGCTGCAGGGAAGAGAGGAACAGCTGGTGGCTGGGTACAAAGGGTGCAGTCAACATCAAACAGATTTAGCTATTGAACAATAACTGCAGCTTTATTGACTGCTATCACAGTCTCATTTTACCCACTATAGTAAACTATGTCCACAGCAATACTGTCACGACTTCCGCCGAAGTTGGTGCCTCTCCTTGTTCTGGCGGCGGTTCGGCGGTCACCGGCTTTCTAGCTGCCACTGATCTACGTTTCTTTTTCCATTTGTTTTGTTTTGATTGTACACACCTGGTTCCCATTACGTTATACTTATTTTCCTATTTAACCCTCTGGTTCCCACAATGTTTTGTGCGTGTTTTTTCTTTGTTTAGTGTTCTAGACTTGTGTTGCTGGTGTGTTTTTCCCTGCATGGATATTATGGTTGGTCCTTTTCGAGTAAAGTATGTTTTTTACTCAGTTCTATGTCCTGCGCCTGACTCCGTCCTCACCGCTGCACACTGACGCTTGACCAATACTGTATGTATGGGTGTTATGTACACCTCGCCACATCAACTCCGCGTGGAGTGAAAAAAGTTTGTGATCGTAGGTGTGGGGGAAGGACGACAGAGGCAGAGAAAAATACCGTTTACATGGAATTTATTATTTCTAACACACGGTAATGTGGGGAAAAGGGGCTGGACAGAACCAAAGCAAAGAAAATAAAAGTTAAGGAATCCCCTCATACCTTCTCTGCCTTTCCACTTCTAACCTAACCTTTAGCACCACCTGGCGCGCTAACCAAAATACAGGGGCTGGTCCGCCCAGGTTTTACCTAGTGTGCATAGACAGATTAAATACTACCGGTTATGTATGCCCGCAGGCCTCTTGCCTAACACTCCCAAGGTGTGTTCCACCCCCCCGGGAACAAAATGAAACCAATTGTCCAATTGTCATACACATACCTCTGAATGAGCGGCTACAAAATAATATTTAAAAAACTTTCACTGACCACCACAACAACAACCAACACAGGACATAAAAATAAGCTCTATTCTCTGGGAGAAGGAACACTGGCGTTTATCAAGCTGGAGAAGGAGTTGGTAATTGGAGAAACAGCTGTATCCCCTGACGAGAAGGAGGGGTCAGAGCTCCAATCAGCGATGGGGACGACCAATCAGCTGCTTTAGGAATCCAGAAAGCCATTTCCTGAAATAGGGGAACGTAACAATGGGCAAAAACTGATTGAAGCAAGGTTGTTTCCATGTCATAATAAAGAAAAGATCTATGTGATCACGTTAAATCCACGTGGAAAACTGATTGGATTTGCAACCATCTTTTAACCTAAATCCAATGACATGGTGAAATGTTTTGTTGATTTCGCGTTGACAACTCAACCAAACAAAATCTAAACATGTTGTTGCATCATTCACACTTTAGTGAAAATCGGGCCAGTGGTGTCTGAGATACCACGCGTGACTAACGTACATACAGTTGTTTCCTACATCACCCCCCTTGGGCCAATCAGTGTTATTTTGTAAATGCCAGATCTCTATGGCCAGACGCATCATTCACCTAAGTTGTCAAAATTGGCCAGTGGTGTCGGCGATATCGCGTGGGTTAACTAGACTCATCCATGAGCATGTGTGGAGTCAAACAGATCAAGAGATATAAACATGTGTCCATTATAGAGCCACCGTGAAGTCGATATGATTGTTCTTGTATATGTTGCGTCTTGACAGTGTTTACAACATGTGTACCAAACTCTGTACAATAAGAATATCATTGCCTGATTTATATGTATTTATGTGCCAGACCACACCCATGTGAATGTTTATTGATCAATAGTGGCCACAGTGTTTTAGGTACTAGTCTGGAAAATTCAAAATGGCTCAAAATCCATCATGGCAGATGAATCGCTGAGGCGAATTTATTCCTTGTGAGGAGAGGGACGTATGTACCGAATTTAATGACTTTAGGTCAAACGTGGTGAGGGGTGTGACCTTTCAAAGTCTGCATTTTTCAATCTTGTGTTATACCGCCCCAATCAGCGTAATGACAAGACACATATTTCACCCAAGTTTCATCAATATCGCGTGTGACTAATGTACGCATGAATGGACAGACGGAGACAGATCCACAGCCACCCCCCTCCCGATTTCATTGTGGGGGACAACTAGACGTTGAAATGACATCTGTGCCCAGCGGGTAGTAATATCTTCATCAATTGGCATGTTTGAGAATTCAGGTTATTTGTCTAAATATATTACCAAGAAGCTCAGTCTAGTTGCCTTTATTGGTATGACCAGAGGTGGTACCACAGATCCCAGAGTGGTGTGTTGGAAAAATAACTTTTGGGCCCATAGTTTTTTCTGATCTGGTAACCTAACCAGGTCAAACTCTGGACCTTATATGGTATGGCGTAATTCAGCTTTTGTAAAAATAAAAAAAAAGTTTAATATGGGCTGATGGGAACAGAGTTTTTGCTAATCAGGTCACATGGTTTAAAATAACTCCTGGAAAAACTCCTGGCCTTGGGGAGGATGAAAACCCTGTCAAACTGCAGCAACTTTGTAGTTGTTCTTATGAATTAGATTGTAAAGCAGGACTAGGGGGGGTTCCTATACACAGACACAGAGAAAGTAACATGATTGGACAATGGAACTCACAGGGCTGAGCTTGCTTTATGCAGGTTAACATCGTGTAGGTAATCATTTTTGATTGGAAAAAGTCTAGGTAGCCTAGTTAGCCCAAGTTTGAATATAAACCAAATGTTATCCCATTTTCATTTTCTCACAAACAAATGGTGTCACGGTCATCCTCCTCTTCATCTGAAGAGGAGAGGCGAGAAGGATCGGAGGACCAAAATGCGGCGTGATGTGTGTTCATCATGAATTTTAATAAAGAAAACACTGAACACTGAAACACTATACAAAAACAGTAAACAAAATAACAACCGTGAAGCTAATGCGAGCTGCGCTGAAACAAGCCATCAACATAGACAATCACCCACAAACAAACAGTGCAACCCAGGCTACCTAAGTATGATTCTCAATCAGAGACAACTAATGACACCTGCCTCTGATTGAGAACCATACTAGGCCGAAACATAGAAATACCCAAAACCTACAAACATAGACTGCCCACCCAACTCACGCCCTGACCATACTAAATCAATACAAAACAAAGGAAATAAAGGTCAGAACGTGACAAATGGGCTATAAATACACAACGTTACCACTTTGCTTACCCTGGCCAGAGGGAAAGGGCACATAGTAGGCTAGACTATGCAGCTGCTGTTGTTAATAGTCTTGTTTTCATGCAATACCTAATGTCAGATCACTAATGTTCAGGTGTAGGCTGCTACCTTTATGTAAAAGTTGTTCTTGTCTGTTGGGAGTGATGTGTTATCACGCTTGCTAAATAAATACAGGAGGAAAGGGGTGAGCGTGCCTTGAGCTTTCTGCGGGCCCGGGTGACCCAATATGGTCTGGCTCCAGCAGATACCTTATCAAGACACAGACGCTGTGAGACATACAGTGCCTTGCGAAAGTATTCGGCCCCCTTGATCTTTGTGACCTTTTGCCACATTTCAGGCTTCAAACATAAAGATATAAAACTGTATTTTTTTGTGAAGAATCAACAACAAGTGGGACACAATCATGAAGTGGAACGACATTTATTGGATATTTCAAACTTTTTTAACAAATCAAAAACTGAAAAATTGGGCATGCAAAATTATTCAGCCCCTTTACTTTCAGTGCAGCAAACTCTCTCCAGAAGTTCAGTGTAACGGCGTTCTTCGTTTGTCGAAAGAGAGTCGGACCGAAATGCAGCGTGGTGGTTAATAATGATCTTTAATGAAAACTAATGACGATACATGAAATAACTTATAAATACAAAAAACAACAAACGGAACGCGAAAACTTATTACAGCCTATCTGGTGAAACTACACAGAGACAGGAACAATCACCCACGAAATACAAAGTGAAACTCAGGCTACCTAAATACGGTTCCCAATCCGAGACAACGAGAATCACCTGACTCTGATCGAGAACCGCCTCAGGCAGCCAAGCCTACACTAGACACACCCCTAATCAACCACAATCCCAATGCCTACAAAACCCCAATACGAAACACAACTAAATAAACCCATGTCACACCCTGGCCTGACCAAATATATAACGAAAACACAAAATACTATGACCAAGACGTGACACAGTGAGGATCTCTGAATGATCCAATGTTGACCTAAATGACTAATGATGATAAATACAATCCACCTGTGTGTAATCAAGTCTCCGTATAAATGCACCTGCACTGTGATAGTCTCAGAGGTCTGTTAAAAGCGCAGAGAGCATCATGAAGAACAAGGAACACACCAGGCAGGTCCGAGATACTGTTGTGAAGAAGTTTAAAGCCGGATTTGGATACAAAAAGATTTCCCAAGCTTTAAACATCCCAAGGAGCACTGTGCAAGCAATAATATTGAAATGGAAGGAGTATCAGACCACTGCAAATCTACCAAGACCTGGCCGTCCCTCTAAACTTTCAGCTCATACAAGGAGAAGACTGATCAGAGATGCAGCCAAGAGGCCCATGATCACTCTGGATGAACTGCAGAGATCTACAGCTGAGGTGGGAGACTCTGTCCATAGGACAACAATCAGTCGTATATTGCACAAATCTGGCCTTTATGGAAGAGTGGCAAGAAAAAAGCAATTTCTTAAAGATATCCATAAAAAGTGTTGTTTAAAGTTTGCCACAAGCCACCTGGGAGACACATCAAACATGTGGAAGAAGGTGCTCTGGTCAGATGAAACCAAAATGTAACTTTTTGGCAACAATGCAAAACGTTATGTTTGGCGTAAAAGCAACACAGCTCATCACCCTGAACACACCATCCCCACTGTCAAACATGGTGGTGGCAGCATCATGGTTTGGGCCTGCTTTTCTTCAGCAGGGACAGGGAAGATGGATAAAATTGATGGGAAGATGGATGGAGCCAAATACAGGACCATTCTGGAAGAAAACCTGATGGAGTCTGCAAAAGACCTGAGACTGGGACGGAGATTTGTCTTCCAACAAGACAATGATCCAAAACATAAATCAAAATCTACAATGGAATGCTTCAAAAATAAACATATCCAGGTGTTAGAATGGCCAAGTCAAAGTCCAGACCTGAATCCAATCGAGAATCTGTGGAAAGAACTGAAAACTGCTGTTCACAAATGCTCTCCATCCAACCCCTCTGAGCTCGAGCTGTTTTGCAAGGAGGAATGGGAAAAAATGCCAGTCTCTCGATGTGCAAAACTGATAGAGACATACCCCAAGCGACTTACAGCTGTAATCGCAGCAAAAGGTGGCGCTACAAAGTATTAACTTAAGGGGGCTGAATAATTTTGCACGCCCAATTTTTCAGTTTTTGATTTGTTAAAAAAGTTTGAAATATCCAATAAATGTCGTTCCACTTCATGATTGTGTCCCACTTGTTGTTGATTCTTCACAAAAAAATACAATTTTATATCTTTATGTTTGAAGCCTGAAATGTGGCAAAAGGTCGCAAAGTTCAAGGGGGCCGAATACTTTCGCAAGGCACTGTATATACTCAGACAGGTCTAATGGTGCCAGAGAGGATGTTACGTTACCGCCACCACCAGCAGGTGGTGAAATTATATTTAGAATTAGAAGCTAAGTACTAGCTAGTGTGTACTAGCTATGTATCTAGTCTTGTACTAGCTAGGTAGCTAGTGTGTACTTCATTGGGAGCTAGTGTGTACTAGCTAGCTAGTGTTGTACTAACTAGTGTACTAGTGTGAAGTAGCTAGTGTACTAGTTCGCTAACGTGTACTAGCTAGCTAGTGTGTACTAGCTAGCTGCACATGCAAAAGTGTTTAATAACATAACACCCTGCACACGAGCTAGTGTACCTACACACACTGATGCCCTAGAACAGTGGTTCCCAAACGTTTTATAGTCCCAAACGTTCAACATCAATGCGTACCCCCTCTAGCACCTGGGTCAGCACACTCTCAAAGTTTTTTTGCCATCATTGTAAGCCTGCCACACACACACTATACAATACATTTATTAAACATAAGAATGAGTGTGAGTTTGTCACAACCCGACTCGTTGGAAGTGACAAAGAGCTCTTATAAGACCAGGGCACAAATAATAATATAATAATAATCAATAATTTTGCTCTTTACTTAACCATCTTACATATAAAACCGTATTTGCTGATCAAAAAGTGTGAATAACTCGACAGGTTAATTATATGGGTGTGCTTGAAAGGATGCACATAACTGTGCAATGTTGGGTTGTATTGGTGAGAGTCTCAGTCTTTTGCCACACATAGTCTGTGCCTGTATTTAGTTTTCATGCTGGTGAGGTTCGAGAATCCACTCTCACATAGGTACGTGGTTGCAAAGGGCATCAGGGTCTTAATTAACAGCGCGAGGCAGGATACTCTGAGCGCAGCCCAATCCAGAAATCTGTCAGTGGCTTCTAATTAAATTAAATTATCACTTGTTGCTCTCTTGTTCAGATATTGGTAAGTGGACTGGAGGCAGGACATGAAAGGGGACAATGAATACAGTTGTTTGTGTCATCCGTTTCAAGAAAGTGCCTGCGTAATTGCGCACCAAACTCACTCAAGTGCTTCGCAATATCACATTTGACATTGTCCGTAAGCTTGAGTTAATTTGCACACAAAAAAATCATACAATGATGGAAAGACCTGTGTGCTCAAACTTCTTAATCATAGCCTCAATTTTGTCCCGCACATTGAATATAGTAGCGGTGTAATCTTAGATTCAGATCATTCAGGCGAGAAAAAACAGCACCCAGATAGGCCAGTCGTGTGAGAAACTCGACATCATGCAAGTGGTCAGACAAGTGAAAATGATGGTCAGTAAAGAAAACTTTAAGCTTTTCTCTCAATTAAAAAAACAAACACATTTTTTTGTATTTGACATTGTGTTGTTATTTCGCTGAACACTAGATGTTTTAAAAAATATATTTTTTGCTGTGAAACGATGCTACTCAGGCGAGAAAAAAAAACTCAACCAAATGTATAGATAGCGTATAGATATCCCCGTTTTAAAATATTGTAACGACCCTGGGTTTAAAAGCGCGGAAATCGCGAGGCAAATCGGTATAAACAACAGCACTTTGACCCTCTTTTTGATGCTTTGCACCTATATATTTTATTTACTAAATCAAAAGTTGGTGTGATTGAAAAGTGTTGTGGAAAATGTTTTTCAGCAACGCGGAGTTTGACTATGAGGTTCCTGAGGTAGAATCGAGAATTCGGCTTTAGCTATAGAACTGGTTATTCTCACTCAACAAAACCAGTTTCAAAATTGAAGGGTCTATTTGACATTTAACTTGGATCTAAAAAATGTTTGTGCCTCATGGATACAGTTGAAGTCGGAAGTTTAGATACACTTAGGTTGGAGTCATTAAAACTCGTTTTTCAACCACTACACAAATTTCTTGTTAACAAACTATAGTTTTGGCAAGTCGGTTAGGACATCTACTTTGTGCATGATACAAGTAATTTTTCCAACAATTGTTTACAGACAGATTATTTCACTTATAATTCACTGTATCACAATTCCAGTGGGTCAGAAGTTTACATACACTAAATTGGCTGTGCCTTTAAACAGCTTGGAAAATTCCAGAAAATGATGTCATGGCTTCAGAAGCTTCTGATAGGCTAACTGTCATTATTTGAGTCAATTGGAGGTGTACCTGTGGATGTATTTCAAGGCCTACCTTCAAACTCAGGTGTCCTTTGTATTGGTGTAGACTTGACGGACCAGACGGGACTCATTCCCCTCCAAACCAAAAGGAGAAATCAATATTTTCTCTGGTAGGCACAACCTACCTGGCACCCCTACAAACAATTATCTCAAGTCAAAAAAGTTATAGTACACAAGTATAAACACCATGGGACCATGCAGCCGTCATACCACTCAGGAAGGAGACGCGTTCTGTCTCCTAAAGATTAATGTATTTTGGTGCGAAAAGTGCAAATCAATCCCAGAACAACAGCAAAGGACCTTGTGAAGATGCTGGAGGAAACGGGTACAAAAGTATCTAGATCCACAGAGTCCTATATCGACATAACCTCAGCAAGGAAGAAGCCACTGCTTCAAAACTGCCATGAAAAAACAGACTACGGTTTGCAACTGCACATGGGGACAACGATCGTACTTTTTGGAGAAATGTCCTCAGGTCTGATGAAACAAAGATAGAACTGTTTGGCCATAATGACCATCGTTATGTTTGGAGGAAAAAGGGGGAGGCTTGCAAGCCGAGGAACACCATCCCAACCGTGAAGCATGGGGGTGGAAGCATCATGTTGTGGGGGTGCTTTGCTGCAGGAGGGACTGGTGCACTTCACAAAATAGATGCATCATGAGAGAGGAAATGTGTATATATTGAAGCAACATCTCAAGACATCAGTCAGGAAGTTAAAGCTTGGTCACAAATGGGTCTTCCAAATGGACAATGACCCCAAGCATACTTCCAAAGTTGTGGCAAAATGGCTTAAGGACAATAAAGTCAAGGTATTGGAGTGACCATCACAAAGCCCTGACCTCAATCCCATAGAAAATTTGTGGACAGAACTAAAAAAGTGTGTGTGAGCAAGGAGACCTACAAACCTGACTCAGTTACACCAACTCTGTCAGGAGGAATGGGCCAAAATTCACCCAACGTATTGTGGGAAGCTTGTGGAAGACTACCCAAAACATTTGACCCAACATAAACAATTTAAAGGCAATGCTGCCAAATACTAATTGAGTGTATGTAAACTTCTGACCCATTGGGAATGTGATGAAAGAAATAAAAGCTGAAATTAACGTTCTCTCTATACTCTCTATACTCTACTACTATTTCACATTCTTAAAATAAAGTGGTGATCCTAACTGACCTAAGACAGGGGATTTATCCTCAGATTAAATGTCAGGAATTGTGAAAAACTGAGTTTAAATGTATTTGGCGAAGGTGTATGTAATCTTCCGACTTCAACTTGACTATCTAGAAGAAAAAAGTTGTAACAAGGTTTCCATAGGTGAACCTGCGGAAGGATCATTCTATCCTGTTCTACTGTATCTTAGCCTATGCCACTCTTGACATTGCTGGCCCAAATATTTATATATTCTTAGTTCCATTCCTTTACTTTAGATTTGTGTGTATTGTTGTGAAATTGTTAGATGTTACTTGTTAGATATTACTGCACTGTTTGAGCTAGAAACACAAGCATTTTGCTACACCCGCAATAACATCTGATAAACACAGGTATGTGACAAATAAAACTTGATTTGATATCCATTTTCAGCATCAGACTCCTCACATTAATATGCATCAGTCCCAATCCTGATCTAGTTTTCAAATAATTTGGAGTCGGAAGTTCATCCATAGCCAATGGGCCTGGGTTTGAGTGAATGTTTCCTCACACCAAAAGCAGAAGAAAAATAAAACACTTTGATTTGGTTGCTTCCTAAAATCTCTACACTTAGATGATTTACAATATTCCAAACACAGTTTTAAGCCACCATCTACAGCCAACCCTGTAGATGAGAAAGTTTTTTGAGCATGTCACAGTAGGAGTCAAATTGTAACATAATCAATCCCCTCTGAACGTCTACAGCTGCTATACCATCAGTCACAGTAGGGATTGGCCGTATCTCTGGGGTAAGGAGAAGAGATTGTTTTTGATAACTGAGACTATGCAATGAGCCATAACCCATGCACACAGCAATTAAAACCATTTGTACAAAAAAAAAAATTTGAACCACTGAATCCAGCAATTCACAAGAACAAAAATAAAACAAATTAAAATATGCTGAGTCAGTCTTTTAAAACATGAAATTCCGTAAAAATGTTCAGCTGTAACCTACAGGTCTAGTAGTCAGAAACCAACTTTGTGCCCGAGCGTTGTTGCTTAGCCGCTGCAAGAATGTACTGACAGGGATTTTGCCCAGTGTGTGGATCTGGTCAATGCGCCTAGTCGCCTTGCAGTAGGCTGCCGCACAGTGAGGCAGCAGCGGGCCCAGTAGACTGGCCAATCACCCGTGGCGAGTCCACCTGGCGGTGGTATCCTGGGTTAGCAAGCAGCACATCTAGACATTATGTCACAGTGCAGATACCGACCTCCGGCTTCCACCACAAAAGGACTTACATCATCAAAACCCATGCTTTTTCTTCACCTTCTCCACAGTCATGACACACGTGCAACACATGCCCTGTGAGGCATTACGTAATGATGCCTGCCAGAGCAAAGTGTCTTTACACGGATAAAGAGATGATGATGTGATATATTGATATGAACTTCTCTTTTTGCCCAATAATGTGTCAGACTTCCATTCTTCAGTCTTCCAAAATGAGAGTTCAGAGGAGTCTAGATGCCTGGTGTTTTCAATTCCTACAAGTAAAAGGCAAACTCTGCCCAGAATCGCACAGCTTCCTGGGATGCCAACAACTGTTTAATTGCTCATCAGATATTAAATGTTTGTCAGGAAGATTCCTCTTCCAGAAGGTAACTGGAAAAAAAAGAATGCAGTGGAGGATGTTTACAAATTATGTGAAAGAGCTGTCACCATAATCAGATTATACCCGTCTCAGCTCTCTGCCTTGCAGATGTGGATGAAATCATGACATCATTCATACTGTTATCAAAATGCCAGTTTATTGACTTGCCACCTGATTTGAGGCACCATACTGTTGCAATTAATTTGTTTTTACATTTAAAGCACCCATGCAGTATTTTTGTACATAGGTTTACAGAGGTCCATTATCAGCAACCATCACTCCTGTGTTCCAATGGCACGTTGTGTTAGCTAATCCAAGTTTATAATTTTTTAAGGCTAACACAACGTGCCATTGGAACACAGGAGTGATGGTTGCTGATAATGGGCCTCTGTACGCCTATGTAGATATTCCATAAAAAATCTGCCGTTTCCAGCTACAGTAGTCATTTACAACATTGACAATGTCTACACTGTATTTCTGATCAATTTGATGTTATTTTAATGGACAAAAAAATTTGCTTTTCAGGGATAAATATACCTGGGGAAATAAGCGACACCTGGAGGGGGTGGAGACAATCACAAGGACAGGTGAAACAGATCAGGGCGTGACACAGACAAATTATTCTTGCATCTCTTCCTGCTGGAAGTACTGCATGTTGGCTCCAACCTTAAAGTAACAACAAAGAAAGTTAGCGGGTCTGTTAGGCAATGTCTTTGTCACACCATCTGGATAAGGGCATTTCTGTGCTGTGCCAGAAACTGTAAATGGGAAGATAAGAAACTCCATTCAGTTTCTATTATTATATTCCTCTTTCATTTAGAAATCTCATTAGAACATTTTCAAAATAAATGTCCCCCATGTTCATAGTAGAAGTGTCAATAGCCATGAATGATATATGAAAAATAATTGTGTAAACATTACCAATGATTCATATTTAAGTGGCATTTGAATGAATTTGCGTTTTAAAACATGTTCTAACGTCAAATAAATGCCCCCAATAACTATTTTGGGTGCAGCAGTAAAAGTATTGTAGGGAATACTCAGTAGGATACTCAGTCTGTAGAATGTATATATGGTGTCATTTCATGGGCTCTGAATAATACAGAGTGTTGCTGGCCTTTTACTCCACCCATTCCATTGGCGACCGAATCACATCACAAGTGTGCTTACTGCACTACAGAAAACCATTAACCAAACAACAGTACAGGGCATGCTCACTGAATTAAAGGGCAATTACACAAAGTTTCTTAGAGTTTTCCCAGATCTCAGAAGTCATCCCCTGATGTGGTTTAATTACTGTTGTGAATACAGAAAATCCAATATTGTTTTTCTATTAAAAAGGTGTGAAAAAACTGTGGGGTAAACCAGAAACCTGGAAAAATAATGTTTTTTGCTGTGCATGACTGCACTTTATAGTGGGTGTCATCCTGCAGCACAGCATTATGGGGGAAATTGAGGTAAGGTCCAATATTGACTATGTACCCAAGAGGGACAAAGGTTGGGCCATCCTAGAAATGTTTTAGTGAAATATAATATAATATATACAATCTTGCAGACGCTTTTATCCAAAGAGACTTAGTCATGCATGGATCTATTTTTTACATATGGGTGATCCAAGGAATCGAAACCCAATATCCTGGCGTTGCAATGCTCTACCAAGATGCATGACAGGGTTGTAAATGCTTTTTGAAGCCTCAATTTAACATGATTTATAAGGTCTTTATTAAGCAGTGCTTATTCCACCCTTTATAAATATTTTTTTTTAATCACATTTGACATTGGTGGTTATGTCACACAGTTATGCCACATTTATGAACCATTTATAAAGCATGACATACAGTTATAGATGACTTGTAACACATTTTTTGTAGTGTTTATGAAGGCTTTATAAGCGGCACTTCATTTAAAGCAGGACAAAATAGACTTTGATGATACAGGAGATTATAATTTATTTTAAAAAAATCGAATGAGTAAACACTTGAAATACACATTTTGGAATGTTTTCTGCTGTTGAAAGTTTTTTTTAAAACAGACTACAATGAAAGGTTGTCATTTTTCATAAATTATCTTGTCAGTTATTACATAACATAATAAACATATCATAAAGAGGGTTATAATGAAAGTCTCAATCATGGCATACAAGTGTCTTTTCAAGTTATTGTTTTATGTGCTCAAGCTCTGGAAGGTGTTCCTGTGAGAGGAAAACAAATCATGGTGAAAGTAAGAGCTAAAGTAAGAGACAAACATAATAAGATAGCAGGTATAGAGCAGCAACAGAGTAGTCATCGATGGTATAAAGTACAAAAAAGTAGTGTTTTTATTTACATTGTCATCACAAGATTTCTTGAACACTGACATTATTATACACAATTATAATCTCCTCCTGTGACAGGAAAGGTGGAAGGGTTTGTATTGCACACTTATTGCACACACACATCTACACTTAGCTTCTCAACAAGAACTTGTTTGTCAGAATCTGTTGTGAAATGTGATGGTTATGGTGAAAATCTACCAGAGAATAGATCTACAGGAGGATACTTGGTGACCACTGCCCCTACACACAATACAAATGTGTTTTCAAATAGTCATACACAGATAGACCATTGACAAGTCCTAAGGTTAGGGTAAGGTTTAGAATAAGGGTTAGGGTAAGGGTTAAGTTTAAGGTTAGGATTAGGGTTAGTAACTAGTTAGTTGAAATGTTACTGATAGTCTGTAGAGCTTCTACCGATGGACTATCCAAATAAGGTTTTACCAAGTTGGTAAGCTACCTAGCTAGCTAGCAACCTACTAGCTAACGTTAGCTAGCTGATTCCCAGACATAGGTGAAAATTGTAGCTGGGTATGTGGAACATTATTTACATTGTGGTAGGCAACGTCTGGCTGGGCCCTAGGGCAGAGTTTCCCATTTATGATTCTGACCTTACTTTGTATGTAGCAAGCTACAGGTACCTAGCTATGTCAATAGAAATGTCAGGTCAGTAGCTAATGGTGGCTAGCTAGCTATCCTAGTTGCGACCGAGGATAGTAGTTAGCTAGCAGCAGCACCACAATAACATGTCCTTTACTTTGAATAATAATAGCTACCTAGAATAATACATATTTAGATACTTTTTGAAAGGTTGCTGCTGGCTGCCAACTGCCACTGCCGGATGCAAGATTTATGGGACAGAACCTTGATGGAGGATGAAAGCTGCAAATCCATTGGCTATTGTAAGTGTAGCTTACATATGCCAAATCAGACGAAGTGATTGTTCGGATGGGAAGAATGTGCAAACAAACAATTGCTGCCTTGCAGCCAGCTACTCTTGCTCTTGGAAGTGCATAACTAGATACCTCTGCTGTGCATATCAACATGAGGAGTACCAATTCCACTGGGCGGGGTGGCAGCAGTAGGAGGAGATTTTCAAATCAAAGATGAACTGTCATTGATCTATTACAATCCGACCTCCGGGTGATGTTATGCGGCAGGCCAAAAACACCAACCCACCTGAACAGGCGGAAAACCTAGGAGTTTTTTTCTTACACTGTCACATTGGTTGAAATGAGCGGACCAAGGCGCAGCGTGCATAGAGTTCCACATGTTTATTAAACTGAAACTCACCAACAAAAACAATAAACAGCAAACGAGACGTAACGACTGGAGTGCTCACAGGCACTACACAAAACCAAGATCTCACAAACTAAAGGTGGAAAAAGGCTGCCTAAGTATGATCCCCAATCAGAGACAACGATAGATAGACAGCTGCCTCTGATTGGGAACCATACCCGGCCAACAAAGAAATAGAAAAACTAGAATGCCCACCCAAATCACACCCCGACCTAATCAAATAGAGGAATATTTTTATTTTATTTTACCCCCTTTTCTCCCCAATTTCGTGGTATCCAATTGTTAGTAATTACTATCTTGTCTCATTGCTACAAAGGTCGAAAGCATATTCTCTTTTCTTTACCACTATTGTCCGTGGAGTAAATTCACCCCTTCTTGTTTCAGTCGCATACTGTAATGGTTTTGTTTATCTTTTGATTCTGTAGTTCTGCTCTACTTTACAATTACTGCCGAAACACAACCCAACGAAGCCGCACTGCTTCTTAACGCGCATACAACCCGGAAGCCAGCCGCAACAATGTGTCGGAGGAGACACCGTGCACCTGGCGACCTGGTTGGCGTGCATGCCCGGCACGCCACAGGAGTCGCTAGTGTGCGATGAGACAGGGATATCCCTATAATCATTATTATATTATAATTTTTTTTATCATTCATAGTGTGGAAATATCATTTAAAAAATAAGGAAAACACGTTTTTAACTGTAGCGGGCCTATAACCTTGAAGCATAGTTTCTATAGTTATGATCTAATATGGAAAAAATTGTTAAAGCGAAAACTGAATAAGAGCACAGAGAGATTAATAGTTTGTCATGTTGACCTGTCCACTACCTCACTCACAGTGAGAGTCTTTTGACCCGTGAGGACTCATTAATTAGGGTGACAAATCTTGCATGGCCAATGTGGAGAGTGACTGTGTTCACTCAATGCTGAAGAAGTCCTGTATGTGGTATAAGTGTGGGTTTAGGGTTGACCTCGTGCTGGGCGGTCACGATAAGTAGCAATATAAATGGAAATGAGACTCTTCAACCTGGAGTATGGGACAGTTCAGAAACAATTATACTGTGCAGATAAGCAGTGACAATAATGGCTTGATGTAAATGACATGGCTGGTATTATTCTCTTGTCATTACCACTATTGTCCGTGGAGTAAATTCAACCCTTCTTGTTTCAGCCGCATACTGTAATGGTTTTGTTTATCTTTTGATTCTGTAGTTCTGCTCTACTTTTCAATTACCGCCGTACAATGATTATGGCTGCTAACTGAGCCAGATACTGGCATGGGGGAAATTGGTTGTCAATAGTAGGCGACAGCTGGTTGAGTTCTTTTAATGTTCATCTCACCCAACACTCATATTATAATAAAAAAAGCAGGACCAAGGCACTCTTCATATAATTAATTAAAATGCCTTTGTTTATTTAGCATGTTCAATAGAAACAAAGTTTTTTTTAAATTATGCATTTCGGGGGGATGGTAGGGGACGCCATGTGTGACTGACGTGTTTTCCGTTTGCTCCCATGGTATTCTGTGAATTCTGCAGCAGAACCGTATTTATTTTCAAATATTAATTTGGTGATCCCTTTCCGTAAAAAACAAGATTACTTTGCTTCCGAATGTCAGCATGTCGACCAAACATAAGGCCAAAAGTATGACCGCCCTCTCCTGAGTCTGAGGGCCCGGGGACGCACACTTTAACCGGGGGCGCGGCTTGGCCTGGCGGTGCTGAAATGAACATTCTCGAGGCCATCAAACTACTACGCTCTGAGATAGTTGAAATGAAAACACAGGTGGTTGCTAAGTTTGAGGCCAGAATACAGGAGGTTTCTGAACGAGACTGTGCCAGCAATCACAATACTCAAAACAACAACTGCGTCACACACTACAACGATTGCGGCACTGGAGGCCTCCGCTACTAATGTCTCCGATTTAACTACATCCCTGGAGGCTGAAGTTAAACGCCTAGCTGCGGATTTGAAAAAGGTGAAGGAGAGCTGTGTGAGTCTAGAAGGATTCTCTCGCCGCAATAATCTGAGACTTGTATCGGTCCCAGAGTCCGCGGAAATGCATCGCGCCACTGATTTCGTTTCAGGGCTGCTGAAGGATGTTCTTGTCTAGATGAAAAGCTCCTGATTGATCGAGCCCACCGGTCGCTGTGCCCAAAGCCCCGGGATGGGGAGAGGCCCCGTGACATAATTCTTCGAGTGCACTTTTTTCATGAGAAGATGGAGATCCTCCGACGAGCCCGCAATACCACTCTGAGCTTTCAAGGACAGAGCTTTTCCATCTACCAGGACTACTCCCCCACTGTTTCCAGGCAGCGCGCAGCTTTCGGACAGGCCAAACGAGTACTTCGGGACCATCCAAGTGTGAAGTATGGACTGCGATTCCCGGCCCGTTTATGGATATCTCATGAGGGTAAAGACTACACATTTGAATCTCCGGATGAGGCTATGGCTCACATTCAACATCACATCAAGAAGTCTTGAATATGCTCACATTTCAGCAACTGTTGCTTGCGAACTGTGGATAGTAAGTAACCCACTTGTGGTACAATTATGCTTAGATATAACAGGCTAGTCTTGTATAGTTGGTGAAACTATTCAGGCTTATTTGATGTGATCTAATGTTTTGATCATCTAGTGTGCGTGCCTTATCTCGCTCACCTATTTAGTTTGTTTACACATTGTCTCGGTGACTCAAAATATTTTTGGTTATTTGTTTACTGCATCAGTTTGCATTGACCCAGTAAACAGTAAATATCGCCCGAGGCTACACGGTTTTTGGGGCCTCACTTTAATTTGAAAAGTTTTGAGCTTCATTTATGCCCAGCAAACGCACACGTAGTTTTTTGGTATTGGTTGTAAGCTGTCTCAGCTTCAACTAGACTACTATTATAATTACTATTATTTTTGAATGTCTTACTATGATTTCCTTACTTCAAATTAGATTTTTGGCTGAGAGCCTTTATACATTTTATTTATTTTCTCTCTCAATGCCTGTTATAAGACTGGGAATACAATTATATACATCTACAAGTGGTGCTTTTGTCATTCTGTTTGCACAAAGGATTCGCCTTTTGTTTATTTGAAAAAATACATACAAATCTTTCTTTTTGCTGCTTGATCCACTAACAAAACGCAACTTTAAAGAGCGGGACTGTGGGTTTAGGTTTAAGACCGCACTCTCACAGACATACTGTGCGAAGAGAACATGTTCTATTTAGGCTTGTACCTCGTTTGGGGAGGTATTGTCTGGGATGGGGGGAGGGGGTGGGGGGGCAGGTTGAATTGTTCAGTTCTAATGTTGTCATTCTGTTTTTAAAAGTTTTTTTTCTGTACTTTTTCCAAACATTTACCACCATACATTATTACTCTGAGACAAGTTATTCTGGGGGTTTTGGGCGCTCATTGCTTTTCCATTCTATGCTCTAATGACAAGGTTGAATAACGGGAATGCCCAGAGGGGCTGAAAAGTACATTTCTTGGAATACCAAAGGGGTTAACAACCCGGTGAAGTGTAAGAGGGTGTTGACACACTTAAAGGGTTTGAATGCAAATATTGCATTTCTACAAGAGACTCACTTGAGGACTGGTGAGCATTTTAGGATGCGTAAGGACTGGGTTGGTCAAGTGTTCCACTCAAACTTTCATAGTAAATCAAGAGGTGCTGCTATTCTGGTTGATAAAGCTACTCCCTTTGTAGCTTCTGAGGTTATTGCTGATCCTAAGGGATGATACGTCATAGTAACCGGTGAACTGTTTTCTACCCCTCTTGTTTTGGCTAGTGTTTATGCTCCCAATTGGGATGACACAAGTTTAATTTCTTCCTTTCTGTCTGCTATTCCCAATTTAGATTCTCATTTGTTGATTTTAGGGGGGGATTTCAACTGTAAAATGTCCCCAGTTCTTGACAAGTCCTCACAAACAAATACAGGCCCATCTAAATGTGCCCTACTTATTCAATCCTTTCTTCAGAAATATGCTATGTTTGAGGCCTGGCGTTTCCTACATCCTACAGATAGACAGTATTCCTTTTATTCTCATGTTCATCAAACATACTCCCGGATTACTTCTTTTTGGACAAAAACTTCTGCCTAACCTTCGGCAGTGTACTTACGAGAGTATTGTTATCTCTGACCATTCACCATTAGTGCTTGAACTAGAGTTTCCCCAGCGGCCTCCTATGTGTTATCAATGGCGTCTCAACCCCATTTTACTCTCAGATAAGGAGTTTGTCAATTTAATTTCTTCTGAAATCACCTTATTCCTAGAAACTAATTCAACACCAGGTATGTCCTGCTCTACCATATGGGAGTCTCTCAAAGCATACCTACGTGGCCAAATGATTTCTTATACAGCCAACCAAAACAGATTTAGCTCCCAGCGACTTCGGGACCTGAGCGAGTCCATAGCCACACTGGATGAGAAGTATGCCGCGGATCCTTCCTCTGATCTGCATAAAGAGCGCTCCAATCTGAATTTGATGAGCTTTCTACCAGGCAAGCTGAACAGTTACTCTTGCGAGCTCGATACAAAGTCTATGAACAAGGCGACAAGGCCAGTAAACTCCTTGCGCATCAGATCCGTAAATCTGAGGCCTCACGTTTAATCCCACAAATAAGGACCCCGTCTGGTGCCACCACAGTTAAACATAAAGAGATCAATGATCAATTTAAACAATTTTACTCTGCGCTATACACCTCTGAATCCCCTCAAGATCCTTTGCTGATTGACCCCTTCTTTAATGGCTTGAATATGCCTTCAATTGATACAGACTCCCATGACTGTCTAGAAGAAGAATTTACGCTTGAGGAGATTGCAACAGCAGTGTCCGCAATGAAAAGTGGTAAATCACCGGGTCCGGACGGTTTTCCAACCGAATTTTACAGGACATTTTCTGGTCTGCTTTGCCCATTCTTGTCTCGACTATTTGCAGAGTGCCTCAATACTTCAAAGCTACCGCCTAGTCTTTATCAGGCTTCAATTTCATTACTACTAAAGAAAAACAAAGACCCCCTGGAATGTGGATCCTATCGCCCAATCTCGCTTTTAAACTGTGATTACAAAATCCTAGCTAAGCTTTTAGCCATCCGTATGGAAGGCTTGCTGCACCAAGTAATACACTCTGACCAGACTGGCTTTGTGAGAAATAGGCATTGATTTTTCAATATTAGGCGCCTTATGAATATACTGTACTCCCCAGCGTCGGAGGACCCGGAGGTGGTGGTCTCACTTGATGCCGAAAAAGCGTTTGACCGCATTGAGTGGGATTACCTAACAGCTGCCCTTTATAGATTTGGCTTTGGCCCCAAATTCATTGCGTGGATAAAGATTCTTTATTTTTCCCCCATGGCTTCGGTACGGACTAATAACTTGTCCTCTGACTATTTTCCCTTGCACCATGGATCCAGACAGGGTTGCCCACTCTCCCCCTTGTTGTTTGCTTTGGCAATCGAGCCTCTCGCCATTGCACTACGCTCTAATGATGCCATTCAAGGCATAATCAGGGAGGTGCTGGGAGCAGAAAGTCTCGCTATATGCTGACGACCTCCTTTTGTTTATCTCCAAACCCGATACCTCATTGCCACGTGCCCTATCTGTTCTTAAAAAGTTTGGATCAATCTCAGGGTACAAGCTGAATCTAGGCAAGAGTGAGCTTTTTCCGGTAAACAAGGCTGCTTTAAAGTGCTCTTTTACAAGTTCTCAGTTTAGGATTGTCGGGATCAATTCACTTACTTGGGAGTAAAAGTGACAAGGAAATATTCAAATTTGTTTCAGGAAAACTTTGTTGCTCTAGCAGACAGATTGAAACAATCTTTTACTTTTTGGAATTCCCTACCCCTTTCTCTTATCAGAAGGATTAATGTCATTAAAATGAATGTGTTGCCCAAATGTTTATATTTATTTCAATGTTTACCCATTTTTATTCCAAAATCTTTTTTTATTTCACTGGATCAAACATTCATGCATTTTATTTGGGATGGCAAGGTACCACGGATTGGTAGAAAACATTTACAGAAGCCTAGGTCATTGGGGGGTTTAGCTCTACCAAATTTTTAGACATACTACTGGGCTGCAAATTTCAGAGCCGTTCTGTACTGGCTGCAGACTGATCCTACTGGCCCTAGACCACTCTGGGTCCAGATGGAGTCTGAATCGTGTAAACCTGCAGCACTTTCCTCTGTGCTGTGCTCGTCTCTCCCAGTGTCCCTAGGCAAAAGGTGTGTCAACCCAATTGTAAAGCAGTCTCTTAAAATTTGGAATCAGTTCCGTTTAGCCTTTAACCTCCGAGGCTTTTCTCTATCAGGCCCAATCAATCAAAACATTTTATTTCCTCCATCTTTGAATGATGGGGCTTTTGGCATTTGGCACTCACTAGGCCTCTCCTCGCTAGCCCAATTATTCTGTGATGATACATTTGCCTCTTTTTCTCAGCTGCAGGAAAAGTTAAATCTCCCCCAATCCCACTTTTTACGCTATCTCCAGACTAGAAACTTTGTCAGGGCTAACACACCTGGATTTCCCAATAGGCCTGCGAATACAGCTATAGAGAGCATCTTGGAGCTGAACAAGCTTCCTAGGGGCGCAATTTCAGATGTATATGCAATCATTCATGACTTACAGAACCCTTCTTTGGTGCTTGGGGAAGACGCCTGGGAATCTGTGCTGCACAGGGTGCACTCATCCTCTTTTAGCACTAGACACAGCCTCATTCAATTCAAGGTGGTTCACCGTATTCACTGGTCGGGGGCCAAACTTGGAAGAATATTCTCTGATTTTGATCCTACCTGTGTCAGATGTAAAGTGGAACCAGCCACACTGTTGCATATGTTTTGGGGCTGTTATAAACTGTCAGGTTTCTGGGAATTAATGTTTAAATGTTTCTCTGATATATATGACACTGTTATAGATCCGTCTCCCCTTACAGCCCTTTTTGGAGTACTGCCCATGGGTACCCCCCTATCAAGAATCCAGTCGGACACTGTTGCTTATACAACTCTTTTAGCTAGACGGCTAATACTACAGAACTGGAAGATGGCAGCTCCCCCATCTTATAAATATTGGGAGAGGGATGTGTTGTGCTCTCTGAAACTAGAAAAAATTTAATTAAATTCACGTGGGAACCCCAAACTGTTTGATGAGGCTTGGGCTCCATTCCGGTCTTACTTTAAACAGTCCATCCTCTGATGGCATTCCAATTAATACTAAAATAAGTCTGTGACTTAAGGGTTGGAGGAGCCTCTCTCTGTGTTTTTGCTGGGGGAGGGCATTAAGGTCCATGTGCTTATTGATTGTGATCCGCAGATGCCTTGTTCATCTTGCTCGGGCAGAGACTGAAGTGTGAGCTTGTTTTTCTCAGTTATTTTTACATTTTGTTCACGCCTACATGAATAATCATTTTATTTTTTTATTTTAAAGCATGTAAAAAAAAAACTCTGTCCAGTGGATGGTCGGTCTGTGGCCATGACTCTCTGGTTGCATTTCTCCACCCTTATCCCTTGACTGTTTACAGGAACAATGGTGAGGTGTTTGCTCTGACCTGTACTATAGATTGCCCTTTAACCTCTATAGCCTTCTGCCTAGTATGTTTAACTTGTCTAAAGTATGGTATCTTTAAAGCAATTTTTTTATTTGTATTTTTATTTCTATTTTTTTTTTCTAGTTGAGTATATTATTTCTATTGCTTTGTCTTGTCTGTGTGTGTGTGTGTGTGTGTAAAACTTAATAAACAGAGTTAAAAAATAAATAAAAAATTATGCATTTCGACTGCATGGCCTTCGTCAGGGAGTACAAAGAAATAATAATACAATGTCCTCCTTTGAACAGCTTTTTCCAATCAGCCCTCATTAGAAGAGGGAGTGGTTACAAATTGATTGGACAACACCTAGTAAGCAATTCTATACACATTAAAAAGTAAAATACTGTAGATATGTTATCCATTTTTTTTACTCCAAGCTAGAAGCATCAGAACGCCTAGAAAGGTAGTTCTAACCTTAAATATGACTGGGCAAAGTGCCAAGAAAAGGAAAGCAATCCATTCCATAGTACAGCAACATGGACAACAAGTCTAAACATAGCTGAGGGCAATAGAGCAAAATGTACACTAGATGACAGCAAATGGAACTTTCACAACCCTACAGAAAAGCTGAGAAATCCATGTCTTCATTTAAACCAGGGTACTTAGTGGCCTGTAGTTTGTAAATCCAAAAACGTTCCCTTTGGCTTAGCTGTTTAAGACGGTCCCCTTTTGTAATTGATGCCGGAACATGATCAATACCCATAGCTTGTAACGAGGCAGGGTTGCCATGGTGTAAGGACTTAGTGCCTTGCCATGGGGTAGTCTCCATTGCCTACCCGTATGGCGTACTTGTGTTCTGCTAAGCGGTCTTGAAGGCGTCTCTTTGTCCGTCCAATGTAGAAAACCTTGCACTGTGGACATTTCAATCTGTAGATGACATGAGTGGTTTTGCAGTTAATGAAATGCCTGACGTGATACTCCATTTTAGAAGCTGTGTCAACAAAATACTTTTTCAGTGCAATATTTCTGCAATGGTTGAACTGGTTGCATTTAAAATTGGCCTTGGGTTTGTGGTCTAGCCAAGTTTTTTGAGAGTCCCCAGGAAGATCGCTGTGGACTAATTTGTCATTTAGGGTAGGACATCTCTTAACGCTTATGACTGGTGGCTCTGGGAAGACTTGGCGTAGTATCGCTTTGGATGATTCCCCAATTATTTTTAATGATTATTTTAATGTTCTCTGCTTCTGTGCTTTATTTTGTAACAAAGTACACTCTCTCTGATGTATCACGAGGCACTCCCCTTCGCAACAAGTTCTCTCTGTCAAGTCGTCCAGCCCTTAGACCTGCATCTTTCAGGACCTGAGCGCTGCAGCCCCGATTCAAGAAGCGATTCTCCAATTCAGCAGATTTGATACTGTAGTCTGTTTCCTGATCGCAAATTCTGCGGACTAATATTATAATACAGGATTCTCCAACTCTGGTCCTAGAGAGCTACTGGCTGTGCAGGCTTTTTCTCCAGTCCATCACTAACACACCTGAATCAACAAATCAATCTTCGATCTGGACTATGATTTGCTGAATCAGATGTCTTAGATCTCCAGGGCCAGCATTGGAGACGCATGGTCTAGTCATATCCATGGGGGACGACAAGAGAGCCCGAAAAGCCGGAAGGTTATTTTATGTCCATCTGATTTTGCCACAGGAAGTGGAATCAGGGGGATGGAGCACTGTTTCACACAGTTTTCACAGCTCAGCACTGTTAGGTGCGAAATGTCCTTTTGTAGGATAGCCTGAGGCAAAGTCATGAATATCCGTTGGGGGATTGGTTGACGCTTCTTGGGTTCGTGACATCAATCCGAGCCCTTACCAAAACACAAAACAAGGTGGACAGTTTCTCTCGCCTCAGATTTGAAACCAGTAGTAACCACCAACTTCAATGACAGTTAATCTAACATTACTGTGCCCCAATAAAACAGCTCAGCTAGCTAGCGAAATGCTAATTTATGATGCTAGTTAGCTAACAAGTTAGCTAGGGCTGTGGCAGTCCTGAAATTTTGTAAGATGGGGATTGTGATGCAAATAACTGCTGGTCTCACGGTAATTGCCATCAATGAACATAACACCTCCACACTTAGCCTAGAAGCCACTGATGTGGACCTTTGGAACATTTACTATTTAAAAAGTCTATTAAATACATTTAATACAGCCGACAGCATCACAATAAATCCATTATTTATTTTAGACAGGTCTAAAGAAATATGATATGAAGAAAATGTAGCCTATTTCAGAAGAACAGAATAGCATATTCTGAGTTGTCCTTATGTTAGGCCTTGATCTGGCTGTGCCATATGGCTGTGGGCTACACTAGTTCATTTAGCAGACAAGATTTGCTTAGAATTCCGAGGCATTATTTTATATTATTTTATAGTATGAAGAATACAATTAAACATAGCTGAATAAAATAGAAAGGATATTTTCCACAAACTATTTCTGAGAGAGTGCGCACAAAATCAAATCAAATCAAATTGTATTTGTCACATACACATGGTTAGCAGATGTTAGTGCAAGTGTAGCGAAATGCTTGTGCTTCTAGTTCCGACAATGCAGTAATAACCAACAAGTAATCTAGCTAACAATTCCAAAACTACTACCTTATAGACACAAGTGTAAGGGGATAAAGAATATGTACATAAAGATATATGAATGAGTGATGGTACAGAGCGGCATAGGCAGGATACAGTAGATGGTATTGAGTGCAGTATATACATATGAGATGAGTATGTAAACAAAGTGGCATAGTTAAAGTGGCTAGTGATACATGTATTACATAAGGATGCAGTAGATGATATAGAGTACAGTATATACGTATACACATGAGATGAATAATGTAGGGTATGTAGACATTATATTAGGTAGCATTGTTTAAAGTGGCTAGTGATATATTTTACATAATTTCCCATCAATTCCCATTATTAAAGTGGCTGGAGTTGAGTCAGTGTGTTGGCAGCAGCCACTCAATGTTAGTGGTGGCTGTTTAACAGTCTGATGGCCTTGAGATAGAAGCTGTTTTTCAGTCTCTCGGTCCCAGCTTTGATGCACCTGTACTGACCTCGCCTTCTGGATGATAGCGGGGTGAACAGGCAGTGGCTCGGGTGGTTGTTGTCCTTGATGATCTTTATGGCCTTCCTGTGATATCGGGTGGTGTAGGTGTCCTGGAGGGCAGGTAGTTTGCCCCCGGTGATGCGTTGTGCAGACCTCACTACCCTCTGGAGAGCCTTACGGTTGTGGGCGGAGCAGTTGCCGTACCAGGCGGTGATACAGCCCGACAGGATGCTCTCGATTGTGCATCTGTAGAGGTTTGTGAGTGCTTTTGGTGACAAGCCGAATTTCTTCAGCCTCCTGAGGTTGAAGAGGCGCTGCTGCGCCTTCTTCACGATGCTGTCTGTGTGGGTGGACCAATTCAGTTTGTCTGTGATGTGTACGCCGAGGAACTTAAAACTTACTCCACTACTGTTCCATCGATGTGGATAGGGGGGTGTTCCCTCTGCTGTTTCCTGAAGTCCACAATCATCTCCTTAGTTTAGTTGAGTGTGAGGTTATTTTCCTGACACCACACTCCGAGGGCCCTCACCTCCTCCCTGTAGGCCGTCTCGTCGTTGTTGGTAATCAAGCCTACCACTGTTGTGTCGTCCGCAAACTTGATGATTGAGTTGGAGGCGTGCGTGGCCACGCAGTCGTGGGTGAACAGGGAGTACAGGAGAGGGCTCAGAACGCACCCTTGTGGGGCCCCAGTGTTGAGGATCAGCGGGGTGGAGATGTTGTTACCTACCCTCACCACCTGGGGGCGGCCCGTCAGGAAGTCCAGTACCCAGTTGCACAGGGCGGGGTCGAGACCCAGGGCCTCGAGCTTGATGACGAGCTTGGAGGGCACTATGGTGTTAAATGCCGAGCTGTAGTCGATGAACAGCATTCTCACATAGGTATTCCTCTTGTCCAGATGGGTTAGGGCAGTGTGCAGTGTGGTTGAGATTGCATCGTCTGTGGACCTATTTGGGCGGTAAGCAAATTGGAGTGGGTCTAGGGTGTCAGGTAGGGTGGAGGTGATATGGTCCTTGACTAGTCTCTCAAGGCACTTCATGATGACGGAAGTGAGTGCTACGGGGCGGTAGTCGTTTAGCTCAGTTACCTTAGCTTTCTTGGGAACAGGAACAATGGTGGCCCTCTTGAAGCATGTGGGAACAACAGACTGGGATAGGGATTGATTGAATATGTCCATAAACACACCAGCCAGCTGGTCTGCGCATGCTCTGGGGATGCCGTCTGGGCCTGCAGCCTTGCGAGGGTTGACACGTTTAAATGTTTTCCTAACGTCGGCTGCAGTGAAGGAGAGTCCGCATGTTTTAGTTGCGGGCAGTGTCAGTGGCACTGTATTGTCCTCAAAGCGGGCAAAAAAGTTATTTAGTCTGCCTGGGAGCAAGACATCCTGGTCCGTGACGGTGCTGGTTTTCTTTTTGTAATCCGTGATTGACTGTAGACCCGGCCTCATACCTCTTGTGTCTGAGCCGTTGAATTGAGATTCTACTTTGTCTCTATACTGACGCTTAGCTTGTTTGATTGCCTTGCGGAGGGAATAGTTACACTGTTTGTATTCGGTCATGTTTCCAGCCACCTTGCCCTGATTAAAAGCAGTGGTTCGCGCTTTCAGTTTCACGCGAATGCTGCCATCAATCCACGGTTTCTGGTTTGGGAATGTTTTAATCGTTGCTATGGGAACGACATCTTCAACGCACGTTCTAATGAACTCGCACACCGAATCAGCGTATTCATCAATGTTGTCGTCTGACGCAATACGGAACATATCCCAGTCCACGTGATGGAAGCAGTCTTGGAGTGTGGAATCAGATTGGTCGGACCAGCGTTGAACAGACCTCAGCGCGGGAGCTTCTTGTTTTAGTTTCTGTCTGTAGGCAGGGATCAACAAAATGGAGTCGTGGTCAGCTTTTCCGAAAGGAGGGCGGGGCAGGGCCTTATATGCGTCGCGGAAGTTGGAATAGCAATGATCCAAGGTTTTTCCAGCCCTGGTTGCGCAATTGATATGCTGATAAAATTTAGGGAGTCTTGTTTTCAGATTAGCCTTGTTAAAATCCCCAGCCACAATGCAGCTATTCTGTGTTGAGCACTTAAAACGTCTTAAGGATCTTAAGGATCTGCCCCTTGTTTCAAATTTAGCCTAAAAGGACATACCCAAATATAACTGCCTGTAGCTCAGGACCTGAAGCAAGGACATGCATATTATTGACACAATTTGAAAGAAAACACTTTGAAGTTTGTGGAAATGTGAAATGAATGTAGGAGAATATAACACATGAGATCTGGTATTAGCTAATACAAAGAAAAAAACATGCATTTTTGTATTTTTTTTGTACCATCATCTTTGAAATGCAAGAGAAAAGCCATAATGTATTATTCCAGCCAAGGCGCAATTTAGATTTTGGCCGCTAGATGGCAGCAGTGTATGTGCAATGTTTTAGACTGATCTAATGAACCATTGAATTTCTGTTCAAACTTTTGTATCAAGACTGCCCAAATGTGCTTAATTGGTTTATTAATAACTAACTGTGTACTCTCATCAAACAATAGCATGGTATTCTTTCACTGTAATAGCTACTGTAAATTGGACAGCGCAGTTAGATTAACAAGAATTTAAGCTTTCTGCCAATATCAGATATGTCTATGTCCTGGAAAATGTTCTTGTTTACTTACAACCTCATGCTAATCGCTTTAGCCTACGTTAGCTCAACCATCCCGTAAGGGACCCACCGATCCTGTGGAGTATTAATGCAACTTTAGTTGTGATACAAACATAAGCTATATGTTTAGATTTTTTATAAGGCTGCATGATGAGAGTTTAAAGATGATTTGAAAAAAGTTGAATAGTATTCTCACCTGTCAGACTATTCTTACAGTTGAAGTCGGAAGTTTACATACACCTAAACTCGTTTTTCAGCTTCTACACAAATTTCTTGTTAACAAACTATAGTTTTGGCAAGTCGGTTAGGACATCTACTCTGTGCATGACACAAGTAATTTTTCCAACAATTGTTACAGACAGGTTATTTCACTTATAATTCACTGTATCATAATTCCAGTGGGTCAGAAGTTTACATACACTAAGTTGACAGTGCCTTTAAACAGCTTGGAATATTCCAGAAAAGGATGTCATGGCTTTTGAAGCTTCTGGCTAATTGACATCATTTAAGTCAATTGGAAGTGTACCTGTGGATGTATTTCAAGGCCTACCTTCATACTCAGTGCCTCTTTGCTTGACATCATGGGAAAATCTAAAGAAATCAACCAAGACCTCAGATAAAAGATTAGAGAGCTCCACAAGTCTGGCTCATCCTTGGGAGCAATTTCCAAATGCCTGAAGGTACCACGTTCATCTGTACAAACAATAGTACGCAAGTATAAACATCATGGGACCACGCAGCCATCATACCGCTCAGGAAGGACACCCATTCTGTCTCTTAGAGATGAACGTACTTTGGTGCGAAAAGTGCAAATCAATCCCAGAACAACAGCAAACAACCTTGTGAAGATGCTGGAGGAAACTGGTACAAAAGTATATATATCCACAGTGAAACGAGTCTTATATCAACATAACCTGAAAGGCCGCTCAGCAAGGAAGAAGCCACCGCTCCAAAACCGCCATAAAAAAAAGCCAGACTACGGTTTGCAGCTGCACATGGGGACAAAGATCGTACTTTTTGGAGAAATGTTCTCTGGTCTGATGAAACAAAAATAGAACTGTTCGGCCATAATGACCATCATTATGTTTCGAGGAAAAAGGGGGAGGCTTGCAAGCCGAAGACCACATCCCAACCGTGAAGCACGGTGGTGGCAGCATCATGTTGTGGGGGTGTTTGCTGCAGGAGGGACTGGTGCACTTTAAAAAATAGATGGCAACATGAGAAAGGAAAATTATGTGGATATATATGTGGATATATCTCAAGACATCAGTTAAAGTTATAGCTTGGTCGCAAATGGGTCTTCCAAATGGATAATGACCCCAAGCATACTTCCAAAGTTGTGGCAAAATTGCTTAAGGACAACAAAGTCAAGGTATTGGAGTGGCCATCACAAAGCCCTGACCTCAATCCTATAGAACATTTGTGGGCAGAACTGAAAAAGCGTATGCGAGCATGGAGACCTACAAACCTGACTCAGTTACACCAGCTCTGTCAGGAGGAGTGGGCCAAAATGCACCCAACTTATTGTGGGAATCTCGTGGAAGGCTCCCGAAAATGTTTGACCCAAGTTAAACAATTTAAAGGCATTGCTACCAAATACTAATTGAGTATATGTAAACTTCTGGCCCACTGGGAATGTGAAATAAATCATTATCTCTACTATTATTCTGACATTTCACATTCTTAAAATGAAGTGGTGATTGTAACCGACCTAAGAATATTTACTAAGATTACATTTCAGGAATTGTGAAAAACTGAGTTTAAATGTATTTGGCTAAGGTGTATGTAAACTTCTGACTTCAACCGTATCATAGAGGACTACGGGCTAAGCTACATGATGTGTGTGAATATGATTTAAAATCTTGTCTTTACATGCACTGAATAATATAATTAGAATTGACCAATTTCATGCACCTGTTGGAACAGGGGCAGTGGAAGAATACACGTCCTGTATGCACTTAAATCACGAATGGATGACACTGTTCCCGTGGTTCATTTTCATGCCAGAAAGGTAGCAGTTGTAAAACAAAGTAATGTGCTTGATATTGGGAAAATTGAGGTGTAAATATAGTAGGCCTAGCCTATAGATAGCTGATTGGATCCTTCACTTCTTAATAGAGGCCATTAAAACTCTGTTTTCTCACACAATTTCATAGCCTATAGAAATGTAGCGCAACATGAGTTCATGGGCTCTCATGAAGTGTTTGATTTGATTTTGGATTGCATTTGTATTGATGTCAGAGTGATTAGAGGGACAATGGCGCGCTGAGTACCAGGCCTTTAGTGACTGGCATTTATCAAGTTTGGTAGACTACTAATGATCATCAGCGGCATCAGAGCACAGTTTTGGAGAATCCTAGTTACCGTGACTAAACGTTCACGTGGAGTTTGACTGTGGTCATGACTCGTGACCACCGGTGTAGAGGTAATAAGGTCACGGTAACGGCCCTAGTGTTAGCTAGGCTGCTTCTAGACTTGGATGCTCACGGGGGCTTCAGAAGCCAGCAGGTTAGATGTTTCCACCACGGGCATCAACAACTGGCTACCAGAACTGGACCAATGGACATTGGGCAATGACATTTGTTATGCAAAGCTTATGTATATGTCCTTAGAAGCTGTGTAAATATATAGTCACAGAAACCTTAGATGGGTGCATCAGTCCTGTTGGTGGCACTATTGATGTCATTAGCACCAGTGGCACCATATGATACAAGACCAATAACTATTGATCAAGTGGACTTTGTCTCATGCAAATGAATGTTAGATTTAAATGATGCGGACAAACAATATGACATATTGTGATTAGTATATCTGTATAATCACATATTGTGGCCCTATTACATGGTCTAAATGTAGTGAAAGTGGATATTTTATTCTGTAAAATTAGAAACCGTAAATCCTGCCACTTGCACAGTCAGCATATTACAGCTGTAAGAGTGTATTTAAGTATTTTAGAATGTTAATGTGGAGTGTACCAGTTGAGATTTAAATCAACATGGTAATGCTTTCGCTGATAGCGCATAAAGATAGTTTCTACATAATAGAGTGCTTTCTTTGTTATCCAACTGATCTTGTTTCCTTTCTGTCATGCTGTAAACCCTGTTCATTGCTGCTCACATCTGTCATGACACTCCCGGGAGGATCCAAAGATCAGGATACCATGGATCAACTTCTACCAGATCCCTCTCACCTGCAGAGGGGAAGAGGGATTGATGTGGGGGTTTTGTGACACCTCACGCTCAGTCGTAAATTGTATGCAGCAGGGGATCCTTTTTAGCTTTTAGTATTGGTAATGGGAATGTCCTTTGTTAACAGACTTTTTGACGCCCAAAAACTGTAACTTCCAGAAGTGAACAGTGGAACAATATTCCTAACATCCGAATGTGGGGAATGATGAGAGATGGTCTATGAAAAACTCACGTCTATTTTGTGATGTCATTAAACATGGTATAAAATGGTATAACAAAAATATTGTAACTTGAAGAGTATACACACTTTGCATGTCAGGTTTTCAACCTTTACGTTGTGTAGGAAATATTTTTGTTAAGATAGGAATGTGATTTTAGTTTTCTAATGAGATCATAATTTGGATGACACTTTGCCCCAATAAGTTGCCATGCCCGAGGGAGCTCAGAGAGCGTGTCAGCATGATCGAAACGCCCCCTTTTTACCAGAGTGTATAAAGGATGAGTTGAGAATTAACATATCAGACCAGAAGGACCCAAGTTGCAGCTTAGGTCTCCATTAGTTACAACCCTGAAAATCAACACGAGGTGAAGACAACAAAGTAGCCTCTCTAACAAGCACTGTTACGGCTGAGTAGCTGTTCTAAGTACTGTATCTAAGAAAGTGAATGTAAGTAGGACCATCCTGTTACTCTCTTCAAATCAGCATCTACTACACTGCTCTCATCACCAGGCCAAGGCCTTGAAGCCACGGACAACTAAGAAGAAGGACATTGTGACCTCTTGTGGACAATCAGAGCCTTACACTTAAGAGCTCGGGAGAAGGCCAACGGAACCCTTTCCATGCAGGCCTGGGTCCAACAGAAATAAAAGACGAAGGAAGACATCTAAACATGTAAATGCATCCATTATTTCTTACCCCAAACAGGCGGCAGTTCCAGGCAAAGTATTATGATTACTGTGAGCGTAGTTCCAAGTGTATAAGTTTGTCTCTCTTTCTTTCTCCCTTTGTTCCTCTCTACTCCTCCCTCTTTTGATAAACAAGCAGCCATATAGTCCGCTAGGGACCTGTTTCCATCGTATTAAGTTTCTAATCAATAACCGATACCGTGTGTGTGTATCTTGTGTTATCATTTAGTTAGGTAGTAAATAAATAATTAGATCAATTTGTGTGGTACGGAAAGATCAGTAAAGCTGGGGTTTGTGCAGATGCAAGGAGTATGCGACGTTCAGAATTAGGAGACTGATAACATGACTGTTATCAATATATCACTTATATATAATCTAGAGTTTAATTCTTGAGATGGTAACTCGTTAAAAAATGTATTCCGTGGTGCCCCAAATCCTAAGAAGTTAACCTTTCTAGCGCAGGAGTTCCGCTAGCGGAACCCCTCGACAACCTTCCGCTGAAAAGGCAGTGTGCGAAATTCAAAAATATATATTTTTGAAATATGTAACTTTCACACATTAACAAGTCCAATACAGCAAATGAAAGATAAACATCTTGTTAATCTACCCATCATGTCCGATTTCAAAAATGCTTTACAGCGAAAGCACAACATATAAACATATGTTAACATGTTAGGTCATAGCCAACTCAAAAAAACACAGCCATTTTTCCAGCCAAAGAGTCTCAAAAAGCAGAAATATAGATAAAATTAATCACTAACCTTTGATGATCTTCATCAGATGACACTCATAGGACATCATGTTACACAATACATGTATGTTTTGTTCGATAATGTGCATATTTATATCCAAAAATCTCAGTTTACATTGGTGCGTTATGTTCAGTAATATTTTGATTCCAAAACATCCGGTGATTTTGCAGAAATACTCATAATAAACATTGATAAAAGATACAACTGATATTCACAGAATTAAATATAGACATCTCCTTAACCTGTAGTGATGCCCAGCCCGTGAACGGGACCGTTATCATCATCTGACACTAATTAGCATAACGCAACGGACATAAATCTTCCTAGAAAATATTCCTATTCATGAAAATCACAAGTGAAATATATTGGAACACAGCTTAGCCTTTTGTTAATCACCCTGTCATCTCAGATTTTCAAAATATGCTTTACAGCCAACACTAGACAAGCATTTGTGTAAGTTTATAATAGCCTAGCATAGCATTATGCCTTGCTAGCAGCAAGCAACCTTGTCACGGAAATCAGAAAAGCACTCAAATTAAATCGTTTACCTTTGATGAACATCGGATGTTTTCACTCACGAGACTCCCAGGTAGATAGCCAAAGTTCTTTTTTTCCCAAAACGGCAATTTTTTTCTCCAAATTCGCTCCATAATCTTGACAGAAACATGGCAAACGTTGTTTAGAATCCATCCTCAAGGTGTTTTTCTAATATCTATTCGATAATATATCCGTTGGGACAATTCCTTTTTCTCTAGTACCGATTGGAGTAATTGCTACCTCTGCACTTTACGCGAGAATCTCTCTCGGAGCCACCATGTGACCACTTACGCAATGTGCTACCATACGGCTATTCTTCAACAGAAATGCGTAAAACTACGTCACAATGCTGTAGACACCCTGGGGAATATGTAGAAAGCGTAAGCTCGTTGATGGTACATTCACAGCCATATAGGGAGTCATTGGAACGCATTGGAACCTGGGGCACTTCCGGATTGTTTTTTTCTCAGGCTTTCGCTTGCAACATCAGTTCTGTTATACTCACAGATAATATCTTTACAGTTTTGGAAACGTTAGAGTGTTTTCTATCCAAAGCTGTCAATTATATGCATATTCTAGCATATTTTCCTGACAAAATATCCCGTTTAAAACGGGAACGTTTTTTTCCCAAAAATAAAAATACTGCCCCCTAACATCAAGAGGTTATTAATGCAACCGTTGTGTCAGATTTAAAAAAAAAACTTCACCTAGGAATCCCAGTTCGACAATAAATGACTGATTTTTTCCATAAAGTTCCATAAAGTCCATCATTTATGTCCAAATAGCCACTTGTTGTTCAGCCCAGTAATCCATCTTCATGAGGCGCAAGCACTTCGTCCAGACAAAAACTCGAAAAGTTCCATTACAGGTCATAGAAACAAGTCAAACGATGTATGGATTCAATCTTTAGGATGTTTTTAACATAAAACATCAATACTGTTCCAACCGGAGAATTCCTATGTCTGAAGAAAAGCAATGGAACGAGAGCTGACTCTGTCGGGAGCGCGTCACGAGTCTGAGACACTCTGCCAGACCAGTGACTCAAACAGGTCTCATGAGCCCCTCCTTTATAGGCAAAGCCTGAAACAAATTTCTAAAGACGGTTGACATCTAGTGGAAGCTGTAGGAAGTGCAACTTGACTCCATAGGCACTGTGTATTCGGTAGGCCAAGCTTTGAAAAACTACAAACCTCAGATTTCCCACTTCCTGGTTGGATTTTTCTCAGGTTTTCGCCTGCCATATGTGTTCTGTTATAGAGTGTTTTCTATCCAATAGAGTAGGAGGCAGTTCACTCTTGGCATGCTATTCATCCAAAAGTGAAAATGCTGCCCCCTATCCCCAAATAGTTAATTGTTAGATTGTTAATTTAATCGATTAGCAATTAAACCTAGTTGGTTGATTCGATACATCATAGTCGTCAGATTAATGTTAAGTCATGGCAAGATACAACTATATGTTAAGGTTTGCTTTATCAGGGTTCAGTCCTTGAGTTGGGTCATAAACTGGGTCCTCTGCATTGAAAAACAAACACATCAAAATAAGTAGAAATAACTGATAGAATCCTGCTATTAAGTGTAAACACCGGACAATGAGGTAAGGAGACATCAAGGTAACACTGTATTTGGATAGTCCATCTGTAGATGCTATATATGTCACGACTCCCACCGAAGGTGGCTCCCCTGACTGTTCAGTGGCGAACGGCGGTCGTCGTCGCCGGTCTACTAGCCGCCACCGATCCCCTTTTCCTTTTCTGTTTGTTTGGTCTTATTGGTTGCACCTGTCTCTTATTTTGTTTTTGATTCAGTCTATTTAAGCCTGTTAGGCCCGCCTGTTTTTGTGCAGGTTTGTTTTTCTGTTCGTCAGGTTGTGTGTGTTGTGTTCCTGTCCGTTTGTGCTCTGTGTTGGGTTGGACAATTTTGTGTCGATTTCCGCCTGTTGTTTTGGGCGTTCGCTTTGAAAACCTAATAAAGTCGGTTTCCCCAGTATCCTCTGCTCTCTGCATTTGACTCCGCACCCACCACTCCAGGCGTTGTGACAATATAGACTATTTACAGACTACTAGTGACTACTAGTGATTTAAACTATCTACTAAGCCTAGCTCTACCCCTAATCTTAACCCTTATTCTAAACCTTGCCCTAACCTTAATTTAGCAAGCAATTGCATATCAACAGATGGTATGACATTCTGAAAACTATCCAAATAAAGTGTGACCGACATCCATCTCCACATTTTCTAAATGGATAGAAATTCATAATGCAATGGAGAACATTGTTCAAATTACACCTGTTTTCAGAGTGATTAGAAATGCAATAGCATTGACGATACATCACGTGTTAGAAATGTAGAAAGCGTCAGATTGGGTTTTTAGCATTTGTAGCAACCCATCTACCACTGAGAGATAATGAGTCACTCATCATGGTTCTCTGGCTACGTACCAAATGGCACCCTACTCCCTACATAGTGCACTACTTCTGACCAGAGCTGTATGGGTCCTGGTCAAAGGTAGTGCACTATATTTGTCAAACGTAATGCACTATATAGGGCATAGGGTGCCAATTGGATAGAAATTCATAATGCAATGGAGAACGTTGGACTTCTCTTTGCTCGCTCGACACAAAAAAGAGGGGCTCTAATTGCGTGGGTAAGAGATTTGCTGAAAAATATGCCTATTTACGGCTATTGTCAGATCTTGGAGGGAGACAGTAGTCAGGGAGAGAGGTGAGGATGAAAAGGATTGAATGGCCCTGGCGTTTTCAATGCTGATGAATTAAACTGTACATCTGTTTGAGTTTGCAGCCATTAGTCTGTTGCCAAAGAGATTACCATTTCAAAATTCCCTGTAATACAATTCAGACATTTCATTATAGGTCCCTCCGTCCCAGGCCTTAGAAATGCACAATGCTGTAAATTAAGGGAATCTAAGTTAATTAAACTAAAACAATTAGATTGGGAAATGGCATGGGACGAGCTTACCTGAGCTGACATACAGTAGCTGTGCAAGAATGTATTTCTAATGTGACATGTCCATAAAGGCAGTGTGGTCCACTGTGAAAGACCCCCAGAAGACCCCTGGATATTTTTTTTAAGGAACCTACTGGCTAAATTGTTGAGAGACTGAATGAGCATATAAATAGCCCATTCTCTATCTCCATAATAGCCACCAGCCCTCTGTTTTTGTGGGAGTTTGTCACACTTTACCCCCCAGAGGCTTGTTGGGGAAAAAATTAGTAGAACATCTGCCTCCCTGCAGAAGCAATTGGACAGAGTTGGGATGCTTTTAATATGGCCTTTCAATAGATACACAGTGACCCCAGTACTTCCTTGGATTGAATTTGGCACCTTGTCGCATTGTTATTTTTATGGTAAAGAATGGCTCCACCTCACACCAAAATGTTACATTACAGTATATCATTGACATTTGAATGGCATCGGTGTGGTTTTGCCTGCAACAAAATGGTGGAACTAGGACAGGGCTATCTTTATAACACACTTCATTGTGTCCTCAGCCCAGACTGAAAGATACACAGGAAGTAGAACTGATATGTTCAACTCCTAAGAAGCTTACCTCCTGCTGTGAGAGGAAATGGCATGTGAAATCCCCAATAATATTTTGGGGGATTATTAGGGTTTATTTTGGTAGCGGTTTAAGTGAAAAACTATGAGAGGGCCCTCTGAATTATTGAAGCAACAACAGACTGTAAAGTCTTTGAAAGTACGCAGACCATATTGGTATGCCATATTTGGAATTCTTATTATAATGTAAGGAGGATGTTTTGTCACAAAGTTTGTTTCAAAGTTAGCTCAGTGACAGACAGTGATAACTGCAGGTTACGCTGTTACATCCAACTAAAAACAGGTGGGCAAATGTCTTATTTTAGACAGGTGACAAATGTCTTCGGTATTCATATAAGCATTCATAGACCTCAGTCCCCGATATGATTCAATATTCAAAACAGTATCTGAAACCTGGTTACCTTACCAACGGCTTCATACACAAATGGTCTATCACTACAGTTTCAATAGAACAGCACGAGTCTATAACCTATTCATTTTCACTGAAAATCTGACTGACAAAAGCCACACAAGGACAGACAAAGACCTGAGTCATTACCAATCGTTGACTGTGACTGACAAAGAGGATCAAAATGCAATCACAGTAAACCTTGCATCACAGCATGCGCTAAAAAAGAAATCCTGCACATTCATATCCCTCTGACAAGGTGAGTTCTAAGTGTGCTCGGTGAAGATTGTCTCTCCATTGTGTTTTGATCGGCTTACATATGACCAAAGGATCAGGGTTGGTGTTGATCTTTTATTTTCTGAAGAAGAAACAAACAACATACATGAATGAAGGGCTGTGCTGCCCTTATGCACCAACTCCTCTCTTCAACATAGATATAGTAGACATGGTAAGAATAACAATCTCGTTTAACAATGATACAATATAATGCAATGTACAGTATAAAACGTAGCTTTAGTACAGTACAGCCTTTCATAAATAACAGCCAGGCATTATGTACAGTTAGTGGACATGCAAACTAACAGTAAAATATTGTCAAAATATCATAACAAACAAAAACGCATGACATACTTGATAAAGAAACAAACAACATCCATAAATGAAGTGCTGTGCTGCACTTATGCACCAACTCTTCTGTACAAAAGGGGACATGAAAGAAAGTGGAAAGCTTCGAGTTCCTCGGCGTACACATCACTGACGATCTGAAATGGTCCACCCAATTTGGGTTGGCCCCTAAAACCCTCACAAACTTTGACAGGATGCTCTCAATTGTGCATCTGTAAGACTGTATCACCACCTGGTACAGCAATTGCACTGTCCGCATGCGCAGGGCTCTCCAGAGGGTGGTGCGGTCACCAGCACCCGATGTCACAGGAAGGCCAAAAATATCATCAAGGACAACAACTACCTGTGCCACGGCCTGTTCACCCCGCTATCATCCAGAAGGCGAAGTCAGTACAGGTGCTTCAAAGCTGGGACCGCGATACTGAAAAACAGCTTTTATCTCAAGGCCATCAGACTGTTAAATAGTCATCACTAGTCGGCTTCCACCCGGTTACGCAACCCTCACCTTAGAGGCTGCTGCCCTAGATACACAGACTTGGAATCACGGGCCACTTTAATAATGGAACACTAGTCACTTTAATAATGTTTAAATAATGTTTACATACTGATTTACTCATCTCTTATGTATATACTGTATTCTATTCTACTGTATTTTTGTAAATGCCACTCCGACATTACTCAAAATAACATTTATATATTTCTTAATTCCATTCTTTTACTTTTAGATTTGTGTTTATTGTTGTGAATTGATAGATACTACTGCACTATTGGAGCTAGGAACACAAGCATTTCGCTACACCCGCAATAACATCTGCTAAATATGTGCATGTGACCAATAAAATTGGATTTGATGAATAGCCATGCTAGCCCAATGACGACATGTACAGAGAAAAGTACAGTACAGTGCTATTGAGGGGCAGGGATAGGGGGCACCAGCACCAGTGGCACCAGCCACAGGAAGCTCATCTGAGTGAATGTTCATCTGTGGGTTAATTGGGTTACTTGGGTTACTGTGGGTTACTTCGGTTAAGCCTGCCAGTGTCTTCATCAGCGTCTTTAGCCGAAGACTGTTCTTGGACCCAGGAAGTAGAGCGATCCTCAGCACCTCCATCTAGCCATTAGAGAGCATCCTCCATGGAATGATCAGCTGCTGCACAGTTGAACTCCAATCCAGAAGCTTCAGTATTGTTCTCGAAGCTGGGGTTAGATACATTTGAGCAGAAGGTTTCTGTGCACCAGCCGCTCATTTCCAGCACAACCCTGGATCTGTAGATGTGGAGTGCAGGAATTGAAGCCAAGACAGTGTATACGGCTGGTTCCCACTTGTCGGCGGTGGTGGAAAAAGTACCCAATTTTCATACTTGAATGAAAGTAAAGATACCCTAAAAGAACATTACTATCTTCAAACTCAGTGCCTCTTTGCTTGACATCATGGGAATGTCAAATGAAATCAGCCAAGACCTCAGAAAAAAATGTGTAGACCTCCACAAGTCTGGTTCATCCTTGGGAACAAATTTCCAAATGCCTGAAGGTACCACATTCATCTGTAAAAACAATAGTATGCAAGTATAAACACCATGGGACCACGCAGCCATCATACCTCTCAGGAAGAAGATGAACGTACTTTGGTGCGAAAAGTGCAAATAAATCCCAGAACAACAGCAAAGGACTTTGTGATGATGCTGGAGGAAACAGGTACAAAAGTATCCACAGTAAAACAAGCCCTATAACGACATAACCTGAAAGGCTGCTCAGCAAGGAAGAAGTCACTGCTCCAAAATTGCCATAAAAAAGTCAGACTACGGTTTGCAACTGCACATGGGGATAAAGATCGTACTTTTTCGAGAAATGTCCTCCTGTCTGATGAAACAAAAATAGAACTGTTCGCACATAATGACCATCGTTATGTTTGGAGGAGAAAGGGGGTTGCTTGCAAGCCGAATGACACCATCCCAACCGTGAAGCACAGGGGTGGCAGCATCATGTTGTGGTGGTGCTTTGCTGCAGGAGGGACTGGTGCACTTCACAAAATAAATGGCAACATGAGAGAGGGAAATTATGTGGATATATTGAAGCAACATCTCAAGACATCAGTCAGGAAGTTAAAGCTTGGTCGCAAATAGGTCTTCCAAATGGACAATGACTCCAAGCATACTTCCAAAGTTGAAGCAAAATGGCTTAAGGACAACAAAGTCAAGGTATTGGAGTGACCATCACAAAGCCCTGACCTCAATCCTATAGAACAGTTGTGGGCAGAACTGAAAAAGCGTGTGCGAGCAAGGAGGCCTACAGACCTGACTCAGTTACACCAGCTCTGTCAGGAGGAATGGGCCAAAATTCACCCAACGTATTTGTGGGAAGCTTGTGGAAGGCTACCCAAAATGTTTGACCCAAGTTAAACAATTTAAAGGCAATGCTGTCAAATACTAATTGAGTGTATGTAATCTTCTGACCCACTGGGAATGTGATGAAATAAATAAAAGCTGAAATAAATCATTCTCTCTACTATTTCTATCCTAACTGACCGGGGATTTATACTATGATTAAATGTCAGGAATTGTGAAAAACCGAGTTTAAATGTATTTGGCTAAGGTGTATGTAAACATCCAACTTCAACTGTAAGTACTTTACCCCACTGCTTGTCGGTGAGCTTGCGTTTCCTCTGTGTCCCTTGTTAGCCATGAGAATTTGGTCACCAATGGAAAGAGAATGGCCCTTAACTTTCTTGTTGTACTGGTCAGAGTGGTGTCTTTGTTCCACTGCAGAACATCAGGTCAACAGGCAGCCTGGGTACTCTACCAAACATCAGGTAGAAGGGTGCGAAGCCTGTGGTCTCATGAGCAGTACAGTTATACACAAAGGTCATGTTCTGGACCATCTGATGCCACTGCTGCTTTGACTTTTGGTTCAAGGATCTCTGCATGTTGCCTAGTATCCTGTTGAACCTCTCCATGACACCGTTCCCCATAGGATGGTAGGGGAGGTACGAGGCTTCTCGGCACTGGCCAACTCCAGGATTTCGGCGATGAGTTCACTTTGGAAATTCGCTCTCTGTTCTGAGTGGAATCGGGTAGGAAATCTGTACACACAGAAGAAGTTGTCCCAAAGCTTCTTTTCCACTTTTTTCACTGTCTGGTCCCAGTAGGGGAATGCATGTGCCAGCTTGGTGAAGTGATCAATAATCACTAGGACATTCACAGATTTGTTCTTATTATCTTCAGCAGACCAGAAGTCGATGCTTACAAGTTCCAGTGGGGCAGTGTTCTTGATGCTCTCCAGTGGGGCTCTTGCTGTGGGCTTTAGGGTCTTTCTGAGGACATAGTTGCGGATGTCTTTCTCCATGTCGTGCCGGAAGAACCTTTGACGGGTGAGGGAGAGGGTGTATGGCTGACCCTGAGGGACTTGCTTGTGAACACAATCGGTCTGGCCTTCTCTTCGCCATCTGACAGTTGGGAGAGAACAGCGTCCAGGCCATCCAGGGAGGCATCGGTGGACAGGATGAATAGCTTGTCAAAGTCTGGATGTGCCAAAACCACACAGTCGATCAGCACTTTCTTCATGTCCTCAAATTAAGTGTCGCGGCTCAGCGTCCAGCCCTGAGGGGTCAGCTCACGGAAGGTTCCTGCTCTCTTGTGGCCTCCTGCAGCTTTGCCTTTCTGTTTGCCATTTCGCTTCTCTCCTGCAGTCACGACGAAGAGGGGCTTTGCGATGGAAGAACATCTGGTGACGAAGTGCTGGTAGTACAGGACCAGCACTTCCCATCCTGGGAAGTATCTCACTGTCTTCTGTGATGGTGTGTGGGCGTCGTCTTTCATCAGATCTTCCTTCTTGAAGCCTGAGATTACCTTGGTCGTCTCCTGGTCAAGAGAGTACTGTCGAAAATATGCCAGTACTGTCGAAAATATGTCCCAGAAACCTCATAGACTTCTTCTGTGATAGCTGTGATAGCTTTATTACCCTCACTAGGGTACATGGGACGCTAGCGTCTCACCTGGCCAACATCCAGTGAAATTGCAGAGCGCCAAATTCAAAAACAGAAATGCTCATTATAAAAATTCAGAAAACATACAAGTGTTATACATCAGTTTAAAGATTAGACTTAATCCAACCACGGTGTCAGATTTCAAAAAGGCTTTACGGCGAAAGCATACCATGCGATTATCTGAGAACAGCACCCAGCAGACAAATCATTACAAACAGTTACCAGCCAAGTAGAGGAGTTACACAAGTCAGAAATAGCGCTAAAATTAATCACTTACCTTTGATGATCTTCATATGGTTGCACTCACAAGACTCCCATTTACTCAATAAATGTTTGTTTTGTTCGATAAAGTCCCTGTTTATATCCACAAACCTCAGTTTTGTTTGCACGTTTTGTTCAGTAATCCACAGGCTCAAACGCAGTCACAACAGGCAGACGAAAAATCCAAATAGTATCCGTAAAGTTCGTAGAAACATGTCAAACGAAGTTTATAATCAATCATCAGGTTGTTTTTAGTCATATTAATCGATAATATTGCAACCGGACAATAACGTCGTCAATATAAAAGGCAAACAAGAAAGGCGCACTCTCGGTCGCACACATGAAAAAGCTCTGGGACACTGTAGTGTTCACTCATTCAGAGTGGTCTTATGCTCTCATTATTCAGAATACAAACCTGAAACAATTTCTAAAGACTGTTAAAACCAGTTGGATATAGGGGGCGCTATTACATTTTTTGGATGAAAAACATTCCCATTTTAAACAAGATATTTTGTCACAAAAAGATGCTCGACTATGCATATAATTGACAGCTTTGGAAAGGAAACACTCTGACGTTTCCAAAACTGCAAAGATATCGTCTGTGAGTGCCACAGAACTGATGTTACAGGCGAAACCCAGATAAAAATCCAATCAGGAAGTGCCGCATTTTTTGAAACCGCCTCATGCCAATGACTCCTTATATGGCTGTGAATTAGCTACGAATGAGCTTATGTTTTCCACACATTCCCCAAGGTGTCTACAGCATTGTGACGTCTTTTTAGGCATTTCCATTGGAGAATGGCTGTAAGGGACCACATATAGCGAGTGGTCACATGGTGCCTCCCGGAGAAAATCTTGCGTAAAATACTGAGGTAGCCATTTTTCCAATCGCTTCTTATGAGAAACCAATTGCCTCGACGGATATATTATCGAATACATATGTTAAAAACACCTTGAGGATGGATCCTAAACAACGTTTGCCGTGTTTTGTCGATATTATGGAGCAAATTTTGAAAAAAGTATTTTTCGGTCAATTTCTCAGCCAAGCAGGATGAACAACCGGGAGCTTTTTCGCCTACAAAAATATTATTTTTGGAAAAAATGAACATTTTCTATCTAACTGGGAGTCTTCTGAGTGAAAGCATCTGAAGTTCTTCAAAGGTAAATGATTTAATTTGGTTGCTTTTCTTATTTTCGTGAAAATGTTGCTCGGGGGTTTGAACTGACAACCTTCCGGTTACTAGTCCAACGCTCTAACCACTAGGCTACCCTGCCGCATTATGCCATGATAAACTTACACAAATACTTGTCTAGCGTTGGCTGTAACGCATATTTTGAAAATCTGAGATGACAGTGTTGTTAACAAAAGGCTAAGCTTGTGTTTGAATATATTTATTTCATTTAATTTGCATTTAGGAAAAGTTGCGTTATGCTAATACATTTGAGGCTATGATTACGCTCCCGGATACGGGTTTGCTAGTCGCAATAAGTTAATTAACATCTAGTGGAAGCCATAGGAAGGGCAATTTGAGTCCTAAGTTGATGGATACTGAAATGGCATTCAATAGAAAACTACAAACATTAAAAAAATCCCACTTCCTGTCTGGATTTTTCTCAGGTTTTCACCTGCCAAATCAGTTCTGTTATACTCACAGACATTATTTTAACAGTTTTCGAAACTTTAGAGTGTTTTCTATCCAAATGCCAATTATATGCATATCCTAGCTTCTGGGCCTGAGTAGCAGGCAGTTTACATTGGGCACGCTTTTCATCCGGGAAGGGAAAATAGTGCCCCCTACCCTAGTGAATTTAACTCTCAATCGACTGAACACAACTTCAAGGTGTCTTCCTTGGAAGAGTCTTTGTTTTGATCGGCTTACATATAAACAAAGGATCAGGGTCTGATAAAGAAACAAACAAACAACAAACATAAATGAAGTGCTGTGCTGGCCTTATGCACTATCTCCTCTCTTCCACATGGGTGCAGTAGACAGGGTGAGAACAACAATCTCATTGGACAATGATACAATATAATGCAATATACAGTTTAAAATGTAGCTAATGTACAGTGTAGCCTATGGGGCTAGCCAACTTTCATAAATAACAGCCAGGCTTTACGTACAGTTAGTAGACTACATGATGTGCACTTGATAACTACCCTATGTAGGGTAGCACCATGGTGTAGCCGGAAGACAGCTAGTTTCCATCTTCCTATGGGTACATTGACTTCAATACATTACATAGACATACACATTTATTATGACAACTTCCGGAGGATGTCCTCCAACCTATCAGAACTCTTGCAGCATGAACTGACATGTTGTCCACCCAATCAAATGATCAGAGAATCAGTACTAGAAGCATAAGCTACAGCTAGCTAGCTCTACAGTGCATAAAATGTGTTGAGTAGTTGACTGAGAAAGAGAAAGACAATAGTCGAACAGTTTTGAACAAATTAATTTCTTCAAAAATGAAAGAGAGTGAGAGAGAGCTAGCTATATTTCGGTATATTCTTTTTCACTTTCACTTACCTAGCTAGAGAATGCAGCTAGCTAGTTTAGCATACTCAAACACCTGTCTCAAACAGAGAGGGAGGCAGCTGGCTATGGCTAATATCCAACACCTGTAGTCTTCCAATTCAAGGTAAGCTTTTGGTTTGACTAATTTATTGCCACTAGGGCCCACTGGTGTAACTGCTAAACTGCTTGCTGATTGTACACTGTAATGCATGATTGTACTAACACGTTAGTTCTAGTAGCTATTATGATTATGACGTTCGCTAATACGGTGACAACGGTGTAGGCTGTGTGTAGTGGTTTGACTCGGAAAGGTTTTTACGCCTGTTCACAGACAGCTGATGTGTTTTTCGCTGAAGTTCACAAGCAAAGGGAAAAGGTAAGAGGAGGATAGTGCGTATAAGCGAGAAGGAATTATACAACGTTCAAATGGATCATGTTGTTTATATGTGGCTGCTATGATAGTGAACTGTGTTTGATCAGGGGTGTATTCCTTCCACCGACTCTGTTGAAAAACATTTCTACAATCGAAGCAAATGGAACGAAACGCGGATATTCAGTATTTGAATTTGTCCAATAGAAACTCTTGTTTGCAGCTATTGAACTATTGATTACACCCTAGATCAGCTAAATACAGAAAATAGTGTGCAAGGTGGTGTTGAATGTGTCAATGTCTGTCACCTTGATTAGTGAAATAGGCTAGGTTGTAGCAACCTAATGATGGGTGTAGGAAGCCTAGGTGTAGGAAGCCTTCATGGGTGTAGGAAGCCTTCATGTAGAAGCCTAAACTTATCAATGTTACATTGAGCTGGGTGAATTGAATATGAATGACAGTCATCTAATATGCTGTAATGGAATTAAGCCCACTCTCATAAAAACAAGTATCCTCCATCTTCGTAAACGGCACCGACCACCGTAGTAGCGATGCAAGCCCAATGACGACATGTGCAGAGAAAAGTACAGTAACTATCTACTATATACAGCATTCAAAAATCAACAGATACACATTTCATTAAGGCTTGACATGCATAAATACCACAATATACTAGTAGGAAACGATAATATTTCTATATCAGTGACAATATAAAGGGGTGCACATGATGTTTATGAAGGAGAAGGAAGTATGCAAAAGAGCACTTACAACAACAAAAGGAATGTACATTAACATCAGGCATGTGAACTATTCAGATTTTGTGTAATTATACAACATGAAATTCAACACTTGTTACGCAAGGGCACAGAAGGTCATCCGCCAATTGGCCGCTAATGCATCCCAAGCATTGACAGGGGAGAGATGCAGAGCAATTAGTAGGTATTGCATGTGAGTCCTCTCCAGGAGGCATTCTTATTTACAGAATGTGCGTTAAAGGGATCAACTGGTATGGATGTAGTAGGTGGCATCCGAATTAGCCTCTGCAATGATGATTCATCAGAGATGGCTGGAGTGAAACTTACTGTAGCCTCCCTATATTTAAGCGTACTGTAGACTCTGGGCTTGTATTCATAAAGCGTCTCAAGTGTAGTAGTGCTGATTTAGGATCAGGTCCCTCTCTGTACATGTAACATTATTCCTTATGGTGTATCAAGGTAAAACTGATATTAAATCAGCACTCTTACTCTGCTTAGATGCTTTGTGAATTCAAACCCTGGGTCTGAAGGGCACCCACCCCGTAAAATGGTTACTGGTTCAATTCCCTTGCCAGCTGTTCAACCCTCAATCACTACACTTTCAAAGGAAAATGTTAAGCACACTAGAGATAATGTAGGTGGTAGTCTACATTTGGTGTAAGAGGGTATTTACACCTTAGAGTTGATTGACGCACCAGTTTAAGCTAGAGATGTCTGTTTTTTCTATATGGACTGCGTCTCTATCCACCACATCTATGGAGATAGATTTCTATCAAAATGTGGTAAATACAGTGCCTTCAGAAAGTATTCATACCCCTTGACTTATTACACATGTTTTTGCGTTACAGCCTGAATTCAAAATAGATTTAAAAAATATACACTACCGTTCAAAAGTTTGGGGTCACTTAGAAATGTCCTTGTTTTTGAAAGAAAAGCAGACAATTGTATGTGTGGGGTACAGAGATGAGGTCGTCGTTCAAAAATCATTTTAAACACTACTATTGCAGTACATGCAACTTATTATGTGACTTGTTAAGAAAATGTTTGCTCCTGAACTTATTTAGGCTTGCCTTAACAAATGGGTTGAATACTTATTGATTAAAAACATTTAAGTTTTTAATTTCTAATTCATTTGTACAAATTCCGAAAACCATAATTCCACTTTGAACGTTATGGGGTATTGTCTATAGGCCAGTGACCCAACATCTTAATTTAATCAATTTTAAATTCAGGCTGTAACACAACAAAATGTGGAAAAGGGGATTGTGAATACTTTCTGAAGGCATTGCATGTGAATGTTTTTACTTTTGGAATGAATGTAAACAGACACTTTTCTACAAAGAAATTATTTTTGAATTAGGGCTGATAGAGATAATCAGAGGTAATCAGTTAACTCAAGTTAACTTTTGTAAAAAAAAAGAAATATTGTGATTATTTGCATTGTCTGAAAGCGTTCAAAATACGCGGAAAATATCCCCTATAAAGCTAAAAACAACAATGCGATCTCAAAACAGGTTGACTTTGAGGTTAAAGAAAGTGTGCGTTCATCAATTTACCTGATTTTGCGAACTGTTACTTTGGACAAAATCAAGACGTCAATATTCGTTTAATGCTTTAAAAAATATATATCTTAAATTACAGCTCAATATGAGCAAATTCTGATTTTGCTATGAATTGTGATTAAACACACCAAATCCTGCTATTACTTCAATATTACATTTTTAAACCTCTTGCCGGTTACAAAAACACACATGGCACATAGAATAACATGTGTCTGAAAACCACGTGTCAGACTCTTTTGAAAACAAATACATATATAATTTTTCATATTATTTTTTCATATTTTTTTGTAAGGGAGGAAACATTCCATTGCTGTCTGAATTACAAAACTCTGGATCATAGACTGTCACGCCTGCTCCCGCTCCCGCTCTCTGGTGCTCGAGGGCGCCAGGCACCCCATCATTACGCACACCTGTCACCATCGTTACCTTATTGATTGCCTCCCCTATATCTGTCCCTTCCTCAGTTTCCCTTGTCCAGACGCTGTCCGTGTTCTGTTTCATGTCTGTTATTTATTAAATATTCACTCCCTGTACTTGCTTCTCGTCTCCCAGCGTCTGTCCTCACATAAACTGACTCAGGTTCATTATTAGTGATATCTAAAATGTAATTGGCTTATTTTGAATTATTACACGTGGACTTCATCATTACATTCATAATACATACATACTACACCTTTTGCTCCAATCTACAGTATGTTGCTTCATTTAAATTTCGACAATATAAATTCACATCTATCTGATCAAATAAAGATTATACTCTATTAGCCTTTTCTCAATAAATCCCTCATCTCAGCCATTGACTTTCATTCTTTTGCTTATACTAGATCATCCCATCAATGCCAACCACTAATAACAAGCAATACCAATTTGTGGTGGGGAAGGAGCAGGACAAAAGTTGATTGTCCATTGACTCACAGATCGTCCATTGAGCACAGTAGGAGCCTGTGATAAGGCCATACGGGAGGCCCTGTTCTTGGTTTTATGGAGGGGGAGGCCTGGTTAATGAAGCTCATGTTGGACAGGCTTTAATGGGGATGGATGTGGCAGGCTCTGGACCAGAGGGGGCTTTTAGCATAATAGATAGTCCTTGCCGCTGTCATTTCAAAGTTCATTAACACCGTCGTGGGGCTCTCCACGTCCACTCATTTCTGCCAACTGTTTCCTTTCCGTTCATGGAATTTATGGGCTAAAGCCGGGAATGGTTTGAGGTGAGAAATGGCATTGGGGATAGGGAACGACGGCACGCAATCTAAATCCTATGAAATCTCAAAAAATAAATGTTGTGAAGAGTTTTATCTGAATTCTTTAAGGTAAAGCAAGCAGAAGAAAAGATCCGATGGTGTTTGTCTGTGATGATTTGAAGCAGGAGATTTCTGTGGAAATTAGGTTGATTTGAGCATCGTCAACATGAACCTAAACTCAAATCAATCATAATTTCACAATAATGAATTGAAAGCCAGTGGATTGGAACAAGACTGTACAGTGGTTTCATTTTTTGAGCCTCAAGGATGCAAGGATTTACACCCTTTTATAAAGCAACTCATGCCATAATTGAATGCATTGTATAGAAATAATTTCCAGTGAGAAAATAGATGGAGTGAAGCCACCTGTGTGCCATTACAACAGCATAGAAAAACATGCGTTGTAAGTAGAACCTGGGTCTCCCAAAGGACAAGCCAACAGCGCTAATTTTAACATGTTAAACATGATAATATATATGCCATTTAGCAGACGCTTTTATCCAAATCAACTTAAAGTCATGGGTGCAAACATTTTACGCATGGGTGGTCCCAGGGAATCTAACCCACTACCCTGGCATTACAAGCATCGTGCTCTACCAACTGAGCTACAAATTGTAATTAAGGAGACACAGAGTGCTAGCTTCTCTGCTCTTTTCACTGGGCTTCTTCCAATGGTCACTGACCAACATATGAAGAAGAGAGGCGTGCACCTGCAGCTGCAGCACACCGAATGGTTGTGTCACGACTTCCGCTGAAGTTGGCTCCCCTGCCTGTTCGGGCGGTGCTCTGCGGTCGTAGTCACCGTCCTACTAGCTGCTACCGATCCCTTTTTCGTTTGTCTGTTGGTTTTGTCTTATTAGTTTCACCTGTGTGTATTTTAGTTTAATTAGCGTCCTTATATATAGTAGGTTGTCCCGACCTTGTTTTGTGCGGGATTGTTTTTGTTACTCTGTTGAATGGTGGTTGTCATATGTGTATTCTCCGGACTATTTGGTCCTGTGTTTGGGCTGGTCTATTGTATGCGCCCTGTATGTTGGCGGGACCGTTTTGTTCGCCGGTGAATAAATTTACGATATACTGAACCCTGCTCTCTGCGCCTGATTCCAACCCACCACTCCTAGTATCCCGTGACAGGTTGGCTCAGAAATAAGAAATAATTATTTTTAATACACTTGAATAATTATACAAAGGTAGGCTAAGTTACCTTTTTACAGAATGGCGTTACAAAATGTCCCATTCCATATGTGGAAAAAATCATTCCTACACAACCTTTTCACATGTGAAGAGAATAACACTATTTTACCACCACATGTGAATGTGCATGTACAACTGCAAATTTAACATGCAGTTTTTTTGTAATGGTGTTGGATTTGTGTCTGCACTTTTCAATGAATGTGTCTGCACTGCGTGTACCTTTAGTTTGTTCATACATCTTATGTGTGCATTTGTGTGTGTGCGGTTGTGTGTGTGTGACTACCTTGGTGTGTATAGGTTTTTGTCGCGTGTGTGTGTGTGTGTGTGTGTGTGTGTGTGTGTGGGGGGGGGCTAAGTCTACCCAAACAAATTATCCCTCTGTGACAGTGCTGGTGGGGAGGTCAAGGGATCGAGACAGAGTGACAGGCTCCACTGTGATTGGCTCTCCCAGCTGACAGCCTCAGAGAGGATCAGAGTGTCAGCCACTATCAGCTCCACTGTGGGGAAACAGCCATAATGCATGGACTCGGTTTCTCTCTTGTTGCCAGTTTTTATTTTTCTACCCTCTATCTCATTCCTTTTGTTTCTCTCTATTTCTTGCCCTTTAATCCTCCTCTTTACCCTCTCTTTCTTTTTCCCTCTCTTGTTTTCCTTTCTCTCTCTCTCCTGCTCTTACCTCTCTCTTTCTCTCCCAACTTGCATTTCTCTGTCTTTCAGCCTCTCAATTCAATTCAAGGGGCTTTATTGACATGGGAAACATTGCCAAAGCAAGTGAAGTAGACAATAAACAAAAGTGAAATAAACAATAAAAATGAACAGTAAACATTACACTCACAGAAGTTCCAAAAGAATAAGGACATTTCAAATGTCATATTATCTCTACAGCCGTGGCCGAAAGTTTTGAGAATGACACAAATATTATTTTTCAGTCTGCTGCCTCAGTTTGTATGATGGCAATTTGCATATACTCCAAAATGTTATGCAGAGCGATCAGATGAATTGCAATTAATTGCAAAGTCCCTCTTTGCCATGCAAATGAACTGAATCCCCCCAAAACATTTCCACTGCATTTCAGCCCTGCCACAAAAGGACCAGCTGACATCATGTCAGTGATTCTCTCGTTAACACAGGTGTGAGTGTTGATGAGGACAAGGCTGGAGATCACTCTGTCATGCTGATTGAGTACGAAAAACAGACTGGAAGCTTCAAAAGGAGGGTGGTGCTTGGAATCATTGTTCTTCCTCTGTCAACCATGGTTACCTGCAAGGAAACACATGTCGTCATCCTAGCTTTGCACAAAAAGGGCCTCACATGCAAGGATATTGCTGCCAGTAAGATTGCACCTAAATCAACCATATATCAGATCATCAAGAACTTCAAGGAGAGCAGTTCAATTGTTGTGAAGAAGGCTTCAGGGTGCCCAAGAAAGTCCAGCAAGTGCCAGGACCATCTCCTAAAGTTGATTCAGCTGTGGGATCGGGGCACCACCAGTACAGAGCTTGCTCAGGAATGGCAGCAGGCAGGTGTGAGTGCATCTGCACGCACAGTGAGGCGAATACTTTTGGAGGATGGCCTGGTGTCAAGAAGGGCAGCAAAGAAGCCACTTCTCCCCAGGAAAAACATCAGGGACAGACTGATATTCTGCAAAAGGTACAGGGATTGGACTGCTGAGGACTGGGGTAAAGTCATTTTCTCTGATGAATCCCCTCTCCGATTGTTTGGGGCATCCGGAAATAAGCTTGTCCGGAGAAGACAAGGTGGGCGTTATCATCAGTCCTGTGTCATGCCAACAGTAAAGCATCCTGAGACCATTCATGTGTGTGGTTGCTTCTCAGCCAAGGAAGTGGGCTCACTCACAATTTTGCCTAAGAACACAGCCATGAATAAAGAATGGTACCAACATATCCTCTGAGAGCAACTTCTCCCAACCATTCAGGAACAGTTTGGTGACGAACAAAGCCTTTTCCAGCATGATGGAGCACCTTGCCATAAGGCAAAAGTGATAACTAAGTGGCTCTGGGAATAAAACATGAATATTTTGGGTCCATAGCCAGGAAACTCGCCAGAACTTAATCCAATTGAGAACTTGTGGTCAACCCTCAAGAGGCGGGTGGACAAACAAAACCCACACATTTTGACAAACTCCAAGCATTGATTATGCAAGAATGGGCTGCCATCAGTCAGGATGTGGCCCAGAAGAAAATTGACAGGTCTTGAAAAAGAAGGGTCAACACTGCAAATATTGACTCTTTGCATCACCTTCATGTAATTGTCAATAAAATCCTTTGACACTTGTGAAATGCTTGTAATTATACTTCAGCATTCCATAGTAACATCTGACAAAAATATATATAGACACTGAAGCAGCAAACTTTGTGGAAATTAATATTTGCGTCATTCTCATATATATATATATATATATATATATATATATATATATATATATATATATATATATATATATATAGTGTTGTAACTATGTGCAAATGGTTAAAGTACAAAAGGGAAAATAAATAAACATGGGTTGTATTTACAATGGTGTTTGTTCATCACTGGTTGCCCTTTTCTTGAGGCAGCAGGTCACAAATCTTCCTGCTGTGACTGCACACATCAGAAGTGGATTTGTTTTTGGATTCTTTGTGAATCTGTGTAATCTGAGGGAAATATGTGCCTCTAATGTGGTCATACATTTGGCAGGAGGTTAGGAAGCGCAGCTCAGTTTCCACCTCATTTTGTGGGCAGTGTGCACATATCCTGTCTTCTCTGGAGAGCCAGGTCTGCCAACGGTGGCCTTTCTCAATAGTAAGGCTATGCTCACTGAGTGTACATAGTCAAAACTTTCCTTAAGTTTGGTTCAGTCACAGAGGTCAGGTATTCTGCCGCTGTGTACTCTCTGTTTTAGGGCCAATTAGCATTCTAGTTTGCTCTGTTTTTTTAATTCTTTGCAATTTGTCAAGTAATTATCTTTTTGTTTTCTCATGATTTGGTTTGGTCTAATTATGTTGCTGTCCTGGGGCTCTGTGGGGTCTGTTTGTGTTTGTGAACAGAGCCCCAAGACCAACTTGCTTAGGGGACTCTTTTCCAGATTCATCTCTCTGGAGGTGATGGCTTAGTTATGGAAGGTTTGGGAATCGCTTCCTTTTAGGTGGTTGTAGAATTTAACGGCTCTTTTCTGGATTTTGATTATTAGCGGGTATAGGCCTAATTCTGCTCTGCATGCATTATTTGGTGTTTTACGTTGTACACAGAGGATATTTTTGCAGAATTCTGCATGCAGATTCTCAATTTGGTGTTTGTCCCATTTTGTGAATTCTTGGTTGGTGAGCAAGACCACAGATCTCACAACCATAAAGGGTAATGGATTTTATAACTGATTCAAGTATTTTTAGCCAGATCCTAATTGGTATGTCGACTTTTATGTTCCTTTTGATGGCATAGAAGGGACTTCTTGCCTTGTCTCTCAGATTGTTCACAGTTTTGTGGATGTTACCTGTGGCAATGATGTTTAGGCCAAGGTATGTAATTGTTTTTGTATGTGCTCTCGGGCAACGGTGTCTAGATGGAATTTGTATTTGTGGTCCTGGCAACTGGACCTTTTTTGGAACACCATTATTTTGGTCTTACAGAGCTTTACTGTCAGGGCCCAGGTCTAGCAGAATCCGTGCAGGAGACCTAGGTGCTGTTGTAGGCCCTCCTTGGTTGGTGACAGAAGCACCAGATCATCAGCAAACAGTGGACTTCAGATTCTAGTAGGGTGAGGCCGGGTGCTGCAGGTGTACTAGTGCCCTCGCCAATTCATTGATATATATGTTGAAGAGGGTGGGGCTTAAGCTGCATCCCTGTCTCACCCATGGCCCTGTGGAAAGAAATGTGTGTGTTGTTTTGCCAATTTTAACCGCAGACTGGTTGTTTGTGAACATGGATTTTATATTGTCGTATGGAACACCACTTTCCATCAATTTGTATAGTAGACCCTCATGCCAAATTGAGTCAAAGGCTTTTTTTAATCAACAAAGCATGAGAAGACATTGCCTTTGTTTTGGTTTGTTTGTTTGACAATTAGGGTGTGCAGGGTGAATATGTTGTCTGTCGTACGATAATTTTGTTAAAAGCCAATTTGACATTTGCTCAGTACATTGTTTTCACTGAGGAAAAGTACAAGTCTGCTGTTAATGATAATGCAGGGGATTTTCAAAAGGTTGCAGTTGATGAATATCCCACAGTAGTTATTGAGGTCAAATTTGTGTCCACTTTTGTGGATTGGGGTGATCAGTCTTTGGTTCCAAATATTGGGGAAGATGCCAGAGCTAAGGATGATGTTAAAGAGTTTACGTATAGACAATTGGAATTTGTTGTCTGTTTATTTTATCATTTCATTGAGGATACCATCAACATCACAGTCCTTTTTGGGTTGGAGGGTTTCTTATTTTGTCCTGTAGTCCATTCAAGGTAATTGGAGAATCCAATGGGTTCTGGTAGTCTTTAATAGTTGATTCTAAGATTTGCATTTTGATCATGTATATGCTTTTGCTGTTTGCTCATTGTCATAGAGCCAAAAAGATTGGAGAAGTGGTTTACCTATATATCTCCATTTTAGATAGATAACACTTTGTGTTGTTGTTTGTTTAGTGTTTTCCAATTTTCACAGAAGTGGTTGGAGTCTATGGATTCTTCAATTACATTGAGCTGATTTCTGACGTGCTGTTCCTTCTTTTTCCATAATGTATTGTTTTAGTGATTCACCATAGTGAAGACGTAGACTCAGGTTTTCTGCGTCTATATATTTTTGGTTGTACAGGTTTCTCAATTTATTTCTTAGGTTTTTGCATTCTTCATCAAACCATTTGTTATTATTGTTAATTTTCCTTGGTTTTCTGTTTGACTTTTTTAGAATTGTTAGGGAAGCTGAGAGGTCAAATAATTTAGGTTTTCTACTGCTAAGTTTACAACTTCACTATTACAGTGGAACGTTTTGTCCAGGAAGTTGTCTAAAAGGGATTGAATTTGTTGTTGCCTGATTGTTTTTTGGTGTTTTTCCACACTACATTCCTTCTATCTATAGCATTTCTTAATATTATTAGTTCCTTTGGCTTTGATGCCTCATGATTGAGTAGTGCTCTGTTCAAATAGACTGTGATTTTGCTGTGATCTGATAGGGGTGTCAGTGGGCTGACTGTGAACACTCTGAGAGACTCTGGGTTGAGGTCAGTGATAAAATAGTTTACAGTACTACTGCCAAGAAATTAGCTATGGGTGTACCTACCATAGGAGTCCCCTCGAAGCCTACCATTGACTATGTACACTACCGTTCAAAAGTTTGGGATCACTTAGAAATGCCCTTGTTTTTGAAAGAAAAGCGTTTTTTTGTCCATTAAAATAACATGAAATTGATCAGGCATACAGTGTAGACATTGTTAATGTTGTAAATGACTATTGTAGCTGGAAACGGCAGATTTTTTATGGAATATCTACATAGGCGTACAGAGGCCCATTATCAACAACCATCACTTCTGTGTTCCAATGGCACGTTGTGTTAGCTAATCCAAGTTTATCATTTTAAAAGGCTAATTGATCATTAGAAAACCCTTTTGCAATTATATTAGCACAGCTGAAAATTGTTGTTCTGATTAAAGAAGCAATAAAACTGGCCTTCTTTAGACTAGTTGATTATCTGGTGCATCAGCATTTGTGGGTTCGATTACAGGCTCAAAATGGCCAGAAACAAAGAACTTTCTTCTGAAACTCGTCAGTCTATTCTTGTTCTGAGAAATGAAGACTATTCCATGCGAGAAATTGCCAAGAAACTGAAGATTTTGTACAATGCTGTGTACTACTCCCTTCACAGAACAGCGCAAACTGTCTCTAACCAGAATAGAAAGAGGAGTGGGAGGCCCAAGTGCTCAACTGAGCAAGAGGACAAGTACATTACAGTGTCTAGTTTGAGAAACAGACGCCTCACAAGTCCTCAACTGGAAGCTTCATTAAATAGTATCTGCAAAACACCAGTCTCAATGTCAATAGTGAAGAGGCGACTCCAGGATGCTGGCCTTCTAGGCAGAGTTGCAAAGAGAAAACCATATCTCAGACTGACCCCTGAAAAAATTATATTAATATGGTCAAAAGAGCACAGACATTGGACAGAGGAACTCTACATCCCGGCCAGCATCCCGGAGTCGCCTCGTTTCCAGATACAATAGTCATTTACAACATTAACAATGTCTACACTGTATTTCTGATCAATTTGATGTTATTTTAATGGACTTTTTTTTTTGCATTTCTTTCAAAAACAAATAATTTTCTAAGTGACCCCACACTTTTGAATGGTAGTGTACATACCCAGTGTGCGACATAGCTGCAGGAGTTGTGACCTGTTTTTGTTTGTTATGTTGTCATTGTTGTGCCTAGGGGGGCATATTGGGGAGGGAATGCTGTCACCTCCAGGCAGGTGTTTGTCCCCCTGTGTGCTGAGGGTATCATGTTCTTGTCCGGTTCTGGCATTTAGGTCACAACAGACTAGTATATGTCCCTGGGCTAGGAAATGATTGATTTCCCCCTCCAGGATGGAGAAGCTGTCTTCATTAAAGTATGGAGGATTCTATTGGTAGCACACAGGAGGACATTTTTCTCTGTGAAGATAATTTACTTTAGAATTTATTTTACTTTTGATTTTTTGATTACTTGAATGGAGTGAGTTAGGTCTGCTCTAGTCCCTTCCCTGTTTTTCACCTGGTAGTTTGGTGGATGGGACTACCAGCTAGCTCTCTGTAACCTAGAGGGCAACCTGTGGGTCCGTCTCCTCGATAACATATTTCTTGTAGGATGACAATGTCTGTATTTCCGAAATCTTTGGTGAAGTCCAGGTTCCTGCTCTTTAGGCCAAAGGCAAATGACCTCAGGCCTTGGATATTCCAGGATGAGATAGTGAAGGCTTTGTGTTCCATAAAGTGCGCAATGTTGTTGGTTGTGTGGTTTGGCCTCGGGCCAGTAAGTGTGAGCAGAGCCTGCTGAGCATCTGGTACATGCCATTGGCTTGGGCTAGTGTAAGAGTGGGGGTTGGGCCTGTTTGCCTGCTCACAGCCTGGGCATATGTATGACTTGCATGTTGAGGCCCTCTTTGAGGGAGGGGGGGCATGGGGTGGGCAGGAGGGGTATATGTCTGATCAGAGGGGGCCTAAATGGAGTGTGGGCATGGTTGACTTGGGGGGGTGTTGATTGATTTGGGTGGGGGTGTGGATGTGGCTGGTGGTCTGGATGTAGGTCCTCTCGGCGTGGGTCCTCTATGTGTAGGTCCGGGAGGGGGTCCCGCAGGTCTGGGAGAGTGTCTTGCTGGTCTGGGCGCGGTGTCTATTGATCTGTTGCTCCTGTGTGACACTGTCCTGACACTGTGTTTGGGAAAAATTATTTTTTCTTGTATATATTTTCCATTTGAGTCAATAAGTAGTACAATCTGTGTCCTCAGTGGGTGTTGGGGGGTTGCCAGGGTGGCTGACAGGGGTTGGGTGCTCAGAGGGGTGGGATGCCCTGGGCTTGGGGTTCTTTGTTTGTCTGTCCCGCTGTGTTGTCGACGTGGTCAGGGTCTGGAGTGGACTGGTCTGCTGTGGTGTCAAGACTTTTGTCGGGAGCTGAGGTGAGCTGTTATGCTGGCTTCTCTGCGGGGGTGGCCACCTCTCTAACGGGTTGTTCTCTGTCACACGTCATTCCCCTCACCCTCTCCTCCAGCAGTCTGATCCTCTCCTCTAGTGCTCTGTTTTTCTCCTGCTCCTGCCCTTTCTCCTGTAGATGTTGTCTTACTACAGTCCAGAGTGCAGATATGTCTCTCTACACCTCCAGCCCTCCAGATCTAGTTAAGGGGGTGTTGTTGTGCTGGACTGTTATCTGGGTCTGTGCTGACTGGAGTGTAATCACCTGCTGTTTCAGCTCCACCTGCCTTACCTCCAGCTGGGTGGAATGTATCCCTCATTTCAATGAGAGAGTAGTATTCTGTGCTGAGAGGTTGACTTTCCGCTTGGGGTTGCTCGTCTTTGGGGTTATGTAATGAAGAGGTCTGGTCTGACCTGCTCGGGGTGGGTTATCTTTCTCAAGGGAGAGCTTCTCCTGCTGAGCTATTTCTTTGATTAGGTGGAAGTCCAGCTGAAACTGTTTGTGGTTGCCCTGTACCAATACTGTTCCACACGTATAGAGATTTATATTAGCCTTAACAGAGGGGGTAGTGTATTAATATAGCACTGTGCCATGCCAGGGGATGGTCTGTGTGGAAGATAAGGTTGCTTATGTTCCCATTTTCATAATAGTCTGTCTCTTGATTATCAATAAGGAACTTAATTTTGTACTCTTTTCTTGTCTTATTATTCTTTATATACAGAGGGTACTGTATTTTAATTACATCTGAAGAGCAGGAGGGTGCATCTAAGGCCTCTCCATTTGGTTGAGGCTCTCCTGCCATTGTTGGGCTCAAGGCCTTTGACAACTCGCGCTTCACACGTCAGTGCTAATTGAAGTTGTATCTCTTTGTCCTGGCAAGCTTGGTAGCATTAGCATTCAGTCTCCGTTCCAGGTTGGATGGTGTTTTCAGGTTTCTATTTGTTTGACAGAGTATTTGCTGTATAGTTTGGGAATAATAATCCTTGGGTGTAGGAAGCATTCCAGGTAATTCTGTCCAAAATCAGGTTGTAGGTTTGGAGCTTTGATGTGGAGTGAAGGTTATGTTGTTTAGGGTAGCATCCTGTATATGTCCCTGTCAGAAAATACAAATCTATCGCTCTCGCTCTCGCTCTCGCTCTCGCTCTCTCTCTCTCGTCGGGCAGTGTTCGGCGTCGCCGGTCTTCTAGCCATCATCGATCTACTTTTAGTTTTCCATTTGTCTTGTCTTCCCACACACCTGGTTTCAATTACATGTTGTGTATTTAACCCTCTGTTCCCCCCATGTCTTTGTCCGGAATTGTTTGTTGTAATTGTTTGTTGTAAGTGCTTGTGCACGTTATGCTGGTGTGTGACGGGTTTTGTACCCATTTGATTCCAATCCGGCACTTCCGGATTGGATTTTTCTCAGGCATTCGCCTGCAACATCAGTTCTGTTATACTCACAGACAATATCTTTACAGTTTTGGAAACTTTAGAGTGTTTTCTATCCTAAGCTGTCAATTATATGCATATTCTAGCATCTTGTCTTGGCAAAATATCCCGTTTAAACCGGGAACGTTTTTTTTCTCCAAAAATGAAAATACTGCCCCTAGAGTCGCAACAGGTTAACTGCACCTGTTTGAACTCGTTACCTGTATAAAAGACACCTGTCCACACACTCAATCAAACAGACTCCAACCTCTCCACAATGGCCAAGACCAGAGAGCTGTGTAAGGACATCAGGGATAAAATAATAGACCTGCACAAGGCTGGGATGGGCTACAGGGCAATAGGCAAGCAGCTTGGTGAGAAGGCAACAACTGTTGGCACAATTATTAGAAAATGGTTCAAGATGACGGTCAATCACCCTCGGTCTGGGGCTCCATGCAAGATATCACCTCGTGGGGCATCATTGATCATGAGGAAGGTGAGGGATCAGCCCAGAACTACATGACAGGACCTGGTCAATGACCTGAAGAGAGCTGGGACCACAGTCTTAAAGAAAACCATTAGTAACACACTACGCCGTCATGCATTAAAATCCTGCAGCGCACGCAAGGTCCCCCTGCTCAAGCCAGCGCATGTCCAGGCCCGTCTGAAGTTTGCCAATGACCATCTGGATGATCCAGAGGAGGAATGGGAGAAGGTCATGTGGTCTGATGAGACAAAAATAGAGCTTTTTGGTCTAAACTCCACTCGCCGTGTTTGGAGGAAGAAGAAGGATGAGTACAACCCCAAGAACACCAAGTCAACCGTGAAGCATGGAGGTGGAAACGTCATTCTTTGTGGATACTTTTCTGCAAAGGGGACAGGACGACTGCACCGTATTGAGGGAGGATGGATGGGGCCATGTATCACGATATCTTGGCCAACAACCTCCTTCCCTCAGTAAGAGTATTGAAGATGGGTCGTGGCTGGGTCTTCCAGCATTACATACACAGCCAGGGCAACTAAGGAGTGGCTCTGTAAGAAGCATCTCAAGGTCCTGGAGTGGCCTAGCCAGTCTCCAGACCTGAAACTAATAGAAAATCTTGGAGGGAGCTGAAAGTCCGTATTGCCCAGCGACAGCCCCGAAATCTGAAGGATCTGGAGAAGGTCTGTATGGGGGAGTGGGCCAAAATCCCTGCTACAGTGTGTGCAAACCTGGTCAAGAACTACAGGAAACGTACGATCTCTGTAATTGCAAACAAAGGTTTCTGTACCAAATATTAAGTTCTGCTTTTCTGATGTATCAAATACTTATGTCATGCAAAAAAATGCTTAATTAATTAACAGTTCTCCCCACTGTATATTTTCTATTTTTTTATTTCACCTTTATTTAACCAGGTAGGCTAGTTGAGAACAAGTTCTCATTTGCAACTGCGACATGGCCAAGATAAAGCATAGCAGTGTGAGCATACAACAAAGAGTTACACATGGAGTAAACAATTAACAAGTCAATAACACAGTAGAAAACAAAGGGGGGGTCTATATACAATGTGTGCAAAAGGCATGAGGAGGTAGGCAAATAATTACAATTTTGCAGATTAACACTGGAGTGATAAATGATCAGATGGTCATGTACAGGTAGAGATATTGGTGTGCAGAAAAGTAAATAAATAAAAACAGTATGGGGATGAGGTAGGTGAAAAGGGTGGGCTATTTACCAATAGACTATGTACAGCTGCAGCGATCGGTTAGCTGCTCAGATAGCTGATGTTTGAAGTTGGTGAGGGAGATAAAAGTCTCTAACTTCAGCGATTTTTGCAATTCGTTCCAGTCACAGGCAGCAGAGTACTGGAACGAAAGGCGGCCAAATGAGGTGTTGGCTTTAGGGATGATCAGTGAGATACACCTGCTGGAGCGCGTGCTACGGATGGGTGTTGCCATCGTGACCAGTGAGCTGAGATAAGGCGGAGCTTTACCTAGCATAGACTTGTAGATGACCTGGAGCCAGTGGGTCTGGCGACGAATATGTAGCGAGGGCCAGCCGACTAGAGCATACAAGTCGCAGTGGTGGGTGGTATAAGGTGCTTTAGTGACAAAACGGATGGCACTGTGATAGACTGCATCCAGTTTGCTGAGTAGAGTGTTGGAAGCCATTTTGTAGATGACATCGCCGAAGTCGAGGATCGGTAGGATAGTCAGTTTTACTAGGGTAAGCTTGGCGGCGTGAGTGAAGGAGGCTTTGTTGCGGAATAGAAAGCCGACTCTTGATTTGATTTTCGATTGGAGATGTTTGATATGAGTCTGGAAGGAGAGTTTGCAGTCTAGCCAGACACCTAGGTACTTATAGACGTCCACATATTCTAGGTCGGAACCATCCAGGGTGGTGATGCTAGTCGGGCATGCAGGTGCAGGCAGCGACCGGTTGAAAAGCATGCATTTGGTTTTACTAGCGTTTAAGAGCAGTTGGAGGCCACGGAAGGAGTGTTGTATGGCATTGAAGCTTGTTTGGAGGTTAGATAGCACAGTGTCCAAAGACGGGCCGAAAGTATATAGAATGGTGTCGTCTGCGTAGAGGTGGATCAGGGAATCGCCCGCAGCAAGAGCAACATCATTGATATACACAGAGAAAAGAGTCGGCCCGAGAATTGAACCCTGTGGCACCCCCATAGAGACTGCCAGAGGACCGGACAGCATGCCCTCCGATTTGACACACTGAACTCTGTCTGCAAAGTAATTGGTGAACCAGGCAAGGCAGTCATCCGAAAAACCGAGGCTACTGAGTCTGCCGATAAGAATATGGTGATTGACAGAGTCGAAAGCCTTGGCAAGGTCGATGAAGACGGCTGCACAGTACTGTCTTTTATCGATGGCGGTTATGATATCGTTTAGTACCTTGAGTGTGGCTGAGGTGCACCCATGACCGGCTCGGAAACCAGATTGCACAGCGGAGAAGGTACGGTGGGATTCGAGATGGTCAGTGACCTGTTTGTTGACTTGGCTTTCGAAGATCTTAGATAGGCAGGGCAGGATGGATATAGGTCTGTAACAGTTTGGGTCCAGGGTGTCTGCCCCTTTGAAGAGGGGGATGACTGCGGCAGCATTCCAATCCTTGGGGATCTCAGACGAGATGAAAGAGAGGTTGAACAGGCTGGTAATAGGGGTTGCGACAATGGTGGCAGATAGTTTCAGAAATAGAGGGTCCAGATTGTCAAGCCCAGCTGATTTGTACGGGTCCAGGTTTTGCAGCTCTTTCAGAACATCTGCTATCTGGATTTGGGTAAAGGAGAACCTGGAGAGGCTTGGGCGAGGAGCTGCGGGGGGGGCGGAGCTGTTGGCCGAGGTTGAAGTAGCCAGGCGGAAGGCATGGCCAGCCGTTGAGAAATGCTTATTGAAGTTTTCGATAATCATGGATTTATCAGTGGTGACCGTGTTACCTAGCCTCAGTGCAGTGGGCAGCTGGGAGGAGGTGCTCTTGTTCTCCATGGACTTCACAGTGTCCCAGAACTTTTTGGAGTTGGAGCTACAGGATGCAAACTTCTGCCTGAAGAAGCTGGCCTTAGCTTTCCTGACTGACTGCGTGTATTGGTTCCGGACTTCCCTGAACAGTTGCATATCACGGGGACTATTCGATGCTATTGCAGTCCGCCACAGGATGTTTTTGTGCTGGTCGAGGGCAGTCAGGTCTGGGGTGAACCAAGGGCTGTATCTGTTCTTAGTTCTGCATTTTTTGAACGGAGCATGCTTATCTAAAATGGTGAGGAAGTTACTTTTAAAGAATGACCAGGCATCCTCAACTGACGGGATGAGGTCAATGTCCTTCCAGGATACCCGGGCCAGGTCGATTAGAAAGGCCTGCTCACAGAAGTGTTTTAGGGAGCGTTTGACAGTGATGAGGGGTGGTCGTTTGACTGCGGCTCCGTAGCGGATACAGGCAATGAGGCAGTGATCGCTGAGATCCTGGTTGAAGACAGCGGGGGTGTATTTGGAGGGCCAGTTGGTCAGGATGACGTCTATGAGGGTGCCCTTGTTTACAGAGTTAGGGTTGTACCTGGTGGGTTCCTTGATGATTTGTGTGAGATTGAGGGCATCTAGCTTAGATTGTAGGACTGGCGGGGTGTTAAGCATATCCCAGTTTAGGTCACCTAACAGAACAAACTCTGAAGCTAGATGGGGGGCGATCAATTCACAAATGGTGTCCAGGGCACAGCTGGGAGCTGAGGGGGGTCGGTAGCAGGCGGCAACCGTGAGAGACTTATTTCTGGAGAGAGTAATTTTCAAAATTAGTAGTTCGAACTGTTTGGGTATGGACCTGGAAAGTATGACATTACTTTGCAGGCTATCTCTGCAGTAAACTGCAACTCCTCCCCCTTTGGCAGTTCTATCTTGACGGAAGATGTTATAGTTGGGTATGGAAATCTCTGAATTTTTGGTGGCCTTCCTGAGCCAGGATTCAGACACAGCAAGGACATCAGGGTTAGCAGAGTGTGCTAAAGCAGTGAGTAAGACAAACTTAGGGAGGAGGCTTCTGATGTTGACATGCATGAAACCAAGGCTTTTTCGATCACAGAAGTCAACAAATGAGGGTGCCTGGGGACATGCAGGGCCTGGGTTTACCTCCACATCACCCGCGGAACAGAGAAGGAGTAGTATGAGGGTGCGGCTAAAGGCTATCAAAACTGGTCGCCTAGAGCGTTGGGGACAGAGAATAAGAGGAGCAGGTTTCTGGGCATGGTAGAATATATTCAGGGCATAATGCGCAGACAGGGGTATGGTGGGGTGCGGGTACAGCGGAGGTAAGCCCAGGCACTGGGTGATGATGAGAGAGGTTGTATCTCTGGACATGCTGGTAGTAATGGGTGAGGTCACCGCATGTGTGGGAGGTGGGACAAAGGAGTTATCAGGGGTATGAAGAGTGGAACTAGGGGCTCCATTGTGAACTAAAACAATGATAACTAACCTGAACAACAGTATACAAGGCATATTGACATTTGAGAGAGACATACAGCGAGGCATACTGTAATCACAGGTGTTGAATTGGGAAAGCTAGCTAAAACAGTAGGTGAGAAGACAGCTAATCAGCTAGCACAACAACAGCAGGTAAAATGGCGTAGACTAGGCAACGGGGCCAACAGATAAAACAAACAAGCAGAATGGAGTACCGTGATTAATGGACAGTCCAGCGTGCATCAGCTATGTAGCCAAGAGATCAGTGTCCAGGGGGCAGCGGTGGATGGGGCAGGGAAGCTGGACTGGCGAGTGTTATCCAGGTAAAAAAAAACTAACAATGACTAAATAGCTTGTAGCTAGTTAGCTGGTTAGCTTCTGGAGGTTCTTGAGTGTGTTCTAAAAATAAATACAAAATAATAGCGATTCCGTATCACATTGGGTGAGGCAGGTTTCCGGAAGGTATAAACAAATTAAAAGTCAAAAGAGATAGAAAGTAAATATGGGTCCGGTGGGCGTTTGGGACGCGGCGATTCAGGCGGTTAGCAGGCCTGTGCTAACAAGCTAACAGTTTGTAGGCCCGGGCTAGACAAGGTAGCAGTTAGCGGACCGGAGCTGGACAAGCTAGCAGTTAGCAGGCCGAATTAGCAAGCAGGGAGATAGCGAGGGCTAGAGAGTTAGCCTTTGGGGGACGTCGCGATGGGGTGAGTCTGTTTATTCCTCTTCATGCGGTGACATCGATAGACCGGTCGTGGGCCCGGGTATTGTAGCTCAGGAGTATGCTACGGTGGTAGCGCAGGCCGGGCTAGCTTCAAGCTAAGTGGGTGGAAACGCTAGCCAGGGGTAATCATCCGGGGTTGCGGTTTAGCTAGATAGCTAGTTGTGAAGATCCAGCGTATTTGGAAGCTTAGGTTTAGCTAAATGTTTTTAAAGGGATAGCTATGTAAAAAAATAAAAATAAACGAAAAATAAACGAAAAATAAACTAAATATACAGGGACACGACACGACAGGACGACAGGACGACTTACTGCTACGCCATCTTGGAAATATGGAATCAGCAGGAGCATGTACCCCGGGTATAGGGGTGGAGGAGCGCCTCCGGGAGCACGCAGCAATGCTCCACCATCTTGACACCGCCATGGGCCGCGTTGTCCAGACAATGGACCGCTGGGAGAGACAGGGAGTTCCACCAGCGCCTCCACCAGCACAACCGGGGTGGTATTGGTCTCTCCCTTCCCCAGGAATACGATGGGACAGCTGCGAACTGCAGACCTATACCTGGCAGCTAGACCTGTACCTGGCAAACGTCCACCTGGCTCCTTCGGGCCATGAGAGGGTGTCCACCCTCGTCTCGTGCCTCACCAGGAGAGCTCTGGAGTGGGCCAATGCTGTGTGGAGAGAGGGAGATGCGGCGTTGAACCAGTTTGAGGAGTTCACCCGCTGCTTCTAGGCAGTCTTCGACCACCCGCCCAAGGGTAGAGCGGCGGGTGAGCGCCTCTTCCATCTGAGGCAGGGGACGAGGAGCGCCCAGGAGTTCGCTCTGGACCCTGGCTGCTGGTGCGGGATGGAGCGACAGGGCCCTGATCGACCATTATTGCTGCAGTCTGTGCGAGGACGTCCGTCGGGAGTTGGCCTGCAGAGACACCACCCGAACATTCGACCAGCTGGTGGACCTGTCCATCCAGCTGGATATCCTGCGCAGGGAGGGGGTTCCAGCTCGTGCACCATCTGTGGCCGCAGAGGTCACACTGCCGGTCGGTGCCGGGTTGGTTCCTCTGGGTATCAAGGCAGCAGGCAGGGTGACCGCATTGTATGTGACTTTTCATGAGTATTCCCCGCATTCCCCAGCATAAGGCGCTCGTCGATTCAGGCGCGGCTGGGAATTTTATAGATAGATCGTTCGCTCGCTCATAGTTTAGGGATCCCCATTGTTCCCGTGGCTGTGCCCTTCCCCGTTCACACCGTAGATAGTCGACCATTAAGGTCAGGGTTGATTAGGGAGGCCACCGCTCCTCTGGGCATGGTGACACAGGGGGGTCACAAGGAGAGAATTAGTCTCTTTCTCATTGACTCTCCTGCGTTTCCCGTGGTGCTAGGACTACTTTGGTTAGCTTGTCATGACCCCACTGTTTCCTGGCAGCAGAAGGCTCTCACGGGGTGGTCGCGAGAGTGCTCAGGGAAGTGTTTAGGGGTTTCCGTTGGTGCTACTACGGTGGAAAGTCCAGAACAGGTCTCCACCGTATACATTCCCCCTTCTCCAAAAAGAAGGCGACTCAATTACCACCTCATTGACGGGGCGATTGTGCGATAAACCTCAGGGGTGGAGATGGAGAGTGACCGCATTTCAGCAGTGCCGACTCCCACCACGGTAAAGGAGATGCAGCGTTTCTTAGGGTTTGCCAACTACTACAGGAGGTTAATCCGGGGTTTTGGTCAGGTAGTGGCTCCCATTACCTCACTGCTGAAGGGGGGCCCAGTATGTTTGCAGTGGTCGGCTGAGGCGGACAGGGCTTTTGGTCACCTGAGGTCTCTGTTTACCTCAGCTCCCGTGCTGGCCCATCCGGATCCCTCTTTGGCATTCATAGTGGAGGTGGACGTGTCCGAGGCTGGGATAGGAGCTGTGCACTCTCAGCTCTCGGGTACGCCACCAAAGCTCTTCCCCTGTGCCTTCTTCTCAAAGAAGCTCAGCCCAGAAACTATGACGTGGGGGACCGGGAGCTGTTGGCTGTCGTCGAGGCCTTGAAGGCGTGGAGACATTGGCTTGAGGGGGCTGAACACCCTTTTCTCATCTGGACTGACCACCACTATCTGGAGTACATCCGGGCAGCGAGGAGACTGACCCCTCGCCAGGCAAGGTGGGCGATGTTTTTCACCCGTTTTGTGTTCACCCTTTCCTACAGACCATGCTCCCAGAACGTGAACGCAGACGCATTGTCCCTGCTTTATGACACAGAGGAGCGTCCCATGGATCCCACTCCCATACACCCCGCCTCCTGCCTGGTGGCGCCGGTGGTCTGGGAGCCTGACGCAGACATTGAGCAGGAGTTACGTGCAGTGCCCACTCCTGTCCAGTGTCCCGCTGGGCGTCTGTACGTCCTGTCTGCTGTTCGTGACCGGTTGATCTATTGTGCCCACATATCACCCTCCTCTGGTCATCCAGGCATCAGTCGGACAGTGCGCTGTCTGACTGGGAAGTACTGGTGGCCCACTTTGGTTAAGGACGTGATGGTTTATGTTTCCTCCTGCTGTGTGCGCCCAGTGTAAGGCACCTAGGCACCTGCCCAGAGGTAAGCTACACCCCTTACCCGTTCCACAACGCCCATGGTCACACCTGTTGATCAATTTCCTGACGATCTTCCCCCATCACAGGGAAACACTGCGATCCTGGTTGTTGTGGGTCGTTTTTCTGAGTCCTGCCGTCTCCTTCCTCTGTCCGGTCTCCCTATGGCCCTACAGACTGCGGAAGCCTTGTTTACGCACAAAATATTTAATTTTCATGAAATCACAAGTGCAATATAGCAAAACACAGCTTGTTGTTAATCCACCTGGCGTGTCAGATTTTTAAAAAGCTTTACACCTAAAGAAAACCAAGCATTTATGTAAGGACATCTCTCTCAGCAGACAAAACATTACAAACAGCTAGCAGCAAAGTAGATTGGTAACGAAAGTCAGAAAAGCAATAAAATGAATCACTTACCTTTGATGATCTTCGGATGTTGGCACTCACGAGACTCCCAGTTACACAATAAATGTTCCTTTTGTTCCATAAAGATTATTTTTATATCCAAAATACCTCCATTTAGTGGAACCGTTTTGTTCAGAAATCCACAGGATCGAGCGGTCACGACGGGGCAGACAGAAATTCCAAATAGTATCCGTAACGTTCGTAGAAACATGTCAAACGTTTTTTATAATCAATCCTCAGGTTGTTTTTACAAAAAACTATCGATAATATTTCAACTGGACCGTAGCTTTTTCAATAGGATAGAGATAGAAAATGTCTGCTACAAGCTGTTGCGCATGCAAAACTCTGCTGGCACCCAACCATCCACTGACGTGATGTGATCGTTCTTGCTCATTTTTCAGAATAAAAGGCTGAAACTATGTCTAAAGACTGTTCACACCATGTGGAAGCCATAGGGAAAGGAATCTGGTTGATATCCATTTAAGTGGTTGGAAGGCATGCAATGGAACAGCACCTTAGTGCTGCTATGAACATTTGAACATCTTGGCCATGTTCTGTTACAATCTCCACCCGGCACAGCCAGAAGAGGACTGGCCACCCCACATAGCCTGGTTCCTCTCTAGGTTTTTTCCTAGGTTTTGGCCTTTCTAGGGAGTTTTTCCTAGCCACCGTGCTTCTACACCTGCATTGCTTGCTGTTTGGGGTTTTAGGCTGGGTTTCTGTACAGCACTTTGAGATATCAGCTGATGTATGAAGGGCTATATAAATACATTTGATTTGATTTGGAAGGGCATCAAGGAATCTTTGTGTTGTCTGTGAATTTATAGCAAGACTTTTGATGCTCCTTGGTTGGGGTCTGAGCAGATTATTTGTTGCAATTGCAAACATAATGAAATGGTGGTCCGATAGTCCAGGATTATGAGGAAAAACATTAAGATCCACAACATTTATTCCATGGGACAAAACTAGGTCCAGAGTATGATTCTGACATTGGGTAGAGACATGTTGGCCAAACCCATTGAGTCGATGATGGCTCCGAAAGCTTTTTGGAGTGGGTCTGTGGACTTTTCCATGTGAATATTAAAGTCACCAAAAATTAGAATATTATCTGCTATGACTACAAGGTCCGGTAGGAATTCAGGGAACTCAATGAGGAATGCTGTATATGGCCCAGGAGGCCTGTAAACAGTAGCTATAAAAAGTGATTGAGTAGGCTGCATAGATTTCATGACTAGAAGATCAAAAGACGAAAATGTAAATGTTAGCAACACCTCCGCCTTTGCGGGATGCACGGGGGATATGGTCACTAGTGTAACCAGGAGGTGAGGCCTTAACACAGTAAATTCATCAGGCTTCATCAGGCTTAAGCCATGTTTCAGTCAGGCCAATCACATCAAGATTATGATCAGTGATTAGTTAATTGACACATTATGAGATGTGAGGTATCACCATCTCTTTCAATAATGACAGGAATGGAGGAGGTCTTTATCCTAGTGAGATTGCTAAGGTGAACACCGTCATGTTTAGTTTTGCCCAACCCAGGTCGAGGCACCGACACGGTCTCAATGGGGATAGCTGAGCTGACTACACTGACTGAACTAGTGGCAGACTCCACTAAGCTGGCAGTCTGGCTAGAGGAGTGGGGCTAGAGGAGTTAGAGCCCTGTCTATGTTGGTAGATAAGATGAGAGCACCCCTCCAGCTAGGATGGAGTCCATCACTCCTCAGCAGGCCAGGCTTGGTCCTGTTTGTGGGTGAGTCCCAATTATCTATAAATTCTATCTTTTGGAAGGGGCAGAAAACAGTTTTCAACCAGCGATTGAGTTGTGAGACTCTGCTGTAGAGCTCATCACTTCCCCTAACTGGGAGGGGGCCAGAGACAATTACTCGATGCCGACACATCTTTCTAGCTGATTTACACGCTGAAGCTATGTTGCGCTTGGTGATACTCTGACTGTTTCATCCTAACATTGTTGGTGCCAGTTTTAGCTTTAGTCAGCACCATCTTCAGATTAGCCTTAACGTCGGTAGTCCTGCCCCCTGGTAAACAGTGTTTGATCACTGGATGATTCGTTTTAAGTCTAATACTGCGGGTAATGGAGTCGCCAATGACCAGGGTTTTCATTTTTTCAGAGCTAATGGTGGGAAGCTTCGGCGTCTCAGACCCCGTAACGGGAGGAGTAGAGACAAGAGAAGGCTTGGCCTCAGACTCCGACTCGCTGCTTAATGGGAAAAACCGGTTGAAAGTTTCTGTCAGCTGAATAAGCGACACCGGTTGAGCATTCCTACAGCATTTCCCTCCAGAAACCATGAGAATGTTGGCCGGCTGCGGGGACGTGCGAGGGGATTTATACTAACGCAATCGTTAGGCAAGGGTAAAACTTGACAGATAAAGGGGATATACTTGCCACGTAACAGTATTTCGTCCATACAGTTTTTAAGTTCCACCCCTAGGGTGTTGTTGACTGGATCCTCAGACAGTTGTTTGACCCCTATTAATTCAGTTCTCAGGTGTTGTTTAGTGCTCCTCCTTTAATCTAAGTCCTCTTAACGGCTATTTCAAGTTTAGCGTGTGTACACGTGTATGTGAATGCAGCAGGTGGGGTCAGATTTTTTGGAGCAATGTCCACTATCCTATTCATAATAGTCTAAAGTGTTAGTTATAATGTACAGGGTGCTTCAAGGAGGACCATAGCTTGCTGGTTCCTGGTACAAAAAGGCTGAGAAACACTGAATAGGATGTCAGATTTGTTTGAATCATCTTATCAATAAAACAAATGTATTTAAAGGGATAGTTCATCAGAAATGTATGTTTGGGTTTAATTAATCTTACCTTGAGCTGTGTCTGTAGGCCAGTAGTGACAGCATCCACAATAATCCGTTGTTTACTTTTGCCACAGCCAGGAGTAAGCATGCTTAGCATCTTCCCCCCAAAATATATGTAATCTATGGTACCGATGTTAGCAAAGCTGCACAGCAGGCCGAAACTCCCTCTGTGAGTATTGTGGATGCTGTCACTACTAGCTTACAGACACAACTTGAGGTAAGAGGAATATGATCCAAATAATTTTGGATGAACTACCGGTTTAAGTATAGTATTTATTTGGTCAATATCCACAGTTATCATTTTAGTGGCATTTGATCTAGCTACATCTTCCCTTGTTAATAAATTAGAAGTAGAAGTCAATGAAGTGAAAGTCAAACCTTAGTAATTTGATGTTTGAGAAACATGGATGAACGTCTAATTCTGAAGTGAGACTGTGAGAGCTAGTTGATATTCTTACAGTGCAAGTGTATTGTAGTATGCAATGAATGATCAATTTGAGTTCAATCTGATAAATTATTATATGGTACCACACACCCAATCCCAGGGGCCTTTTCAGGCCTGTTGTTGTACTTGTCATAGGTAGTAATTTAAAGCATCAGTGGAGATTGAAATTAGTTCCCACAATATGGTCTGGAAAGTCAACAGCCTTCATTACATTGACAGATAGTGTTTGGACTTCCTCCCTTCCTATATTTTCTTTACTGTACATAAATTCAGAACAAGGACCCCTTGTCTTAGTTAGCATTCTTGTTCAGGGTTCAATATTATGTCTAATACTAAGCTCTGATCAGATATCATTCTTTGTTTAAAATGCAAACCTGAGGGTAAACAGAGCAATATGAGCTAAATGTATGTGAGAATATGTGAGAAGTATTTGCGAATAGACATAGGTGGGCATAGGCACCAAGGACATGTCATGGATGAACAACACCACCACTCTTGTCAAGAGGGAGCAACAGTGTCTCTACTTCCTAAGGCGGCTCAAGAAATTTGTCATGCCATCCCGGGTACTCTCCAAATACAACTGCTGCACCATCGAAAGCTTCCTGACCGTTTGCATCACGGCCTGGTATGGGAATTGCTTTGTCCACAACCACAAGGCCCAGTACATCACTGAAGATGGCCCAGTACATCACTTGGACTGTGCTCAGACACATCCAGGACATCTACTCGAAACGGTGCCTGAGGAATGCCTGCAGCATCATCAAGGACCCAACACACCCCAGCCACGAGCTGTTCACTCCATTACCGCCGGACAGATGGTATCGGAGCATGAGGCCTGATACCAACAGGCTCAGAGACAGTTTCAGTCTAAAAGCCGTCAGACTGCTGAGCACTTGATCTGGACTGACCACATGCTCTGATCTTCGCACCTTAGCACGCACGCTAGCACACACACACACACACACACACACACACACACACACGTCACAACTGCTGCTACCAGACTATTGTTATGATTGCACAAATTAAACTCTTGACCCCAATCCCCCCTTCCCCAAAACACGTATAAATATTAGACAATAAGTTGTGCCTTTCTGTATTGTACGTATGCTAAAATATGTATTCTATTCTGCTGAACCATTTACTTTCTATTCGTATTCTTATCTTTGATTATTTCTTATTGTTGTTGCATTTTCGAGAAGGAACCTGCAAGTAAGAATTTCGTCGGATGGTCTATCAAGTCACATGCGCCAAATACATCAGGTATAGGTAGACCTTACAGTGAAATGCTTACTTACAAGGCCCTAACCAACAATGCAGTTAAAAAAATACGAATAAGAACAAGAAATAAAAGTAACAAGTAGTTAAAGAGCAGCAGTAAAATAACAATAGCAAGACTATATAAAGGGGTTTCCTGTACAGAGTCAATCTGCGAGGTCACTGGTTAGTCGAGGTAATTGAGGTAATATGAACATGTAGCTAGAGTTATTAAAGTGACTATGCATAGATAATAACAGAGTAGCAGCGGCATATAAGAGGGGTGAGGGGGGGAATGAAAATGGTCTGGGTAGCCATTTGATTAGATGTTCAGGAGTCTTGTGGCTTGGGGGTAGAAGCTGTTTAGAAGCCTCTTGGACCTAAACACGGGGCACCTGGTACCGCTTGCCATGCGATAGCAGAGAGAACAGTCTATGACCAGGGTGGCTGGAGTCTTTGACAATTTTTAGGGCCTTCCTCTGACACAGCATGGTGTAGAGGTCCTGGATGGCAGGAAGCTTGGCCCCAGTGATGTACTGAGCCGTATCCACTACCCTCTGTAGTGACAGTCCGAGGCTGAGCAATTGCCATACCAGGCAGTCATGCAACCAGGATGCTCTCGATGGTGCAGCTGTAGAACCTTTTGAGGATCTCAGGACCCATGCCAAATCTTTTCATTCTCCTGAGGGGGAATAGGTTTTGTCGTGCCCTCTTCACGACTGTCTTGGTGTGCTTGGACCATGTTAGTTTGTTGGTGACATGGACACCAAGGAACTTAAAGCTCTCAACCAGCTCCAATACAGCCCCGTTGGTTGAGAATGAGGGCGTGCTCGGTCCTCCTTTTCCTGTAATCCACAATCATCTACTATGTCTTGATCACGTTGAGGGAGAGGTTGTTGTCCTGGCACAACACAGCTAGGTCTCTGACCTCCTCCCTATAGGCTGTCTTGTCGTTTTGGTGATCAGGCCTACCAAATGTAATGATGGTGTTGGAGTCGTGCGTGGCCATGCAGTCATGAGTGAACAGGGACTGCAGGAGGGGACTGAGCATGCACCACTGAGGGGCCCCTGTATTGAGGATCAGCATGGCGGATGTGTTGTTACCTGCTCTTACCACCTGGGGGAGGCCCATCAGGAAGTCCAGGATCAAGTTGCAGAGGGAGGTGTTCAGGGTCCTTAGCTTATTGATGAGCTTTGAGGGCACAATGGTGTTGAACGCTGAGTTGTAGTCAATGAATAGCATTCTCACATAGGTGCTCCTTTTGTCAATGGTGTTGATATGAGCCATGACCAGCCTTTCAAAGCACTTCATGGCTACAGATGTGAGTGCAACGGGTCTGTAGTCATTTAGGAAGGTTACCTTAGTGTTCTTGGGCACAGGGACTATGGTGGTCTGCTTGAAACATGCTGGTAGACACTTGCCAGTTGGTCAGCGCATGTTCGCAGTACACTTCCTGGTAATCCAGCGTTTTTTTGTTCTCAGCTCCTACTTTTCCCAGTCTCTCTATTCTCGCCCTCTTAGTTTTGACCCTTGCCTGTCCTGACTCTGAGCCTACCTGCCTGCCCCTAACCCTGAGCCTGCCGACCTATACCTTCGCCCCCCACCTCTGGATTGTTGACCTCTGTACCGTTGCCCCACTTCTGGTTTACTGACCCCTGCCTGCCTTGACCTGTCTATTGCCTGCCCCTGTTTAAATATTAAACCATAATATTAAACCATTGTCAATTCGATGTGTCTGTATCTGGGTCTTACCTTGTTTCCGGATAGCTTCCCTTTGTAGTGTGTAATTGTTTTCCAGCCCTGCCACATCCGACGAATGTCGGAGCCGGTGTAGTATGATTCGATCTTAGTCCTGTATTGACACTTTGCCTGTTTGATGGTTTGTCGGAGGGCATAGCGGGATTTCTTATAAGCTTCTGGGTTAAAGTACCGCTCTTTGAAAGCGGCAGCTCTAGCCTTTAGCTCAGTGCGGATGTTGCCTGTAATCGATGGCTTCTGGTTGGGGGGGGGGGACGATGTCATCGATGCACTTATTGATGAAGCCAATGACTGGTGTGGTGTACTCCACAATGCCATAGGAAGGATCCTGGAACATATTCCAATCTGTGCTAGCAAAACAGTCCTGTAGCTTAGCATCTGCTTCATCTTAGCATCTGCTTCGTCATTAAAAATAAGAATTTCTTCTTAACTGACTTGCCTAGTTAAATAAAGGTAAATCTGACCACTTTTGTATTGAGTCACTGGTGCTTCCTGCTTTAATTTTTGATAGAATTATGGTCAGATTTGACAAAGGGAGGGTGAGGGAGAGCTTTGTACGCGTCTCTGTGTGTGGAATAAAGGTGGTCTAGAGTTTTTCCCCCCTCTGGTTGCACATTAACATGCTGATAGAAATTTGTTAAAACATATTTAAGTTTCCTTGCATTAAACAGGGGTGTCAATAATTTTGACCCCTACATTTTTGAGAAAGAAAGTATAACGTGTTAAACTAAATCTCTTTCTCTGAGCAATTGTATTAGTACAAGATAATTTAATTTCCCTTTTTTTTAGCAAATAATATAGCTGAGTATTTGAATAATTTATTTTATACAATCATGTGTATCTCGTTCATACGACTAATAAAAATGAATAAAAACAAATAAACTAATAAAAACTCAAAACTTGATCTTTACGTTCAACCGAATACAGTAGCTACCATTATATGTGTTTTATCATTTCTATCGTCTCAAAATGCTACCCCCAATGAGCTATATTTACAAACAAAAACATGCCATCACAAATGCATTGGATTATTCTTGGTTTGGTTAATCTATTCCGATTACAAACATGTTACATTTGCATGAGATATGAGTGGGAGGATTTCTGCATGTGCATACAGTCGGGTCAGAAATGATGGACACCCTTGATAAAGATGACAAAAAAAATGTATTACTCAAATACTTATCTATATTATATGCTCCAAACAAATTGGGAAATTATATTATATTATACTAATACAATTGCTCAGATAAAGAGATTTAGTTTAACACGTTATACTTTTTTTCTCAAAAAGGTAGAGGTCAAAATTATTGACACCCCCGTTTTCAATACCTTTCAATACCTCACATGATGATAACTGATCCTTTTTCTAAAATGTTTTATGAGTTGGAGAACACATTGGGAGGAATCTTAGACCATTCATCCACACAGAATTATTCCAGATCCTTTGTCTGCGCTTATGGACTGCCCTTTTCAATTGAAACCACAGGTTTTCAGTGGGATTCAAGTCCGGGGACTGGATTGTGGCCAATGAACCAGTTCTTAGTGAATTTTGATGTGTGCTTGGGATTATTGTCATGCTGGAAGATTCACTTGCAGCCATGTTCCAGTCTCCTGACAGAGGCAAACAGGTTTTTGGCAAAAATGTCCTGGTACTGGGTAAAGTTCATGATGCTATTGACCTTAACAAGGGCCCCACCCTTACAAACCAAAAATCACTTGACATTTTCACAAGTCAGACATAGGGGAAAAACAGACACGTGGTTTTCGGACTCATGGATTTTTCAAATGACATTCCAACATTTCAAATGTGACATTATAAGTGTGGTTTTGTAAATTCCAGAATTAGAACCCTGATCTCCCATGGGAGAAACCAATGTCTTGACCATTCAACCAAGAGAGCCAACATTAATTTTGAGTTTGCAGGAGTGGCTTTTTAGGATGAACCTCATTATTTCTGCAAGAATTTCTGGGAACCCTATTATATTCGTGAGAATTTCTCACGACCTCACCCCACCCCAAATTTAATGACACAACCTTAAAATCGGTAAATGTAGATTTTTACATCAACAAATAACATTAAATTCATTGCATTTTCATGTCTTATCAAAATGAAAAGAAACCAATAAATACATTTACTTAATAAAAGTGTATTTTTCAAATGATCATTCCTCAAAATGTTTGTATATTGTCCCATACAATAATCTGTACTCTTATTTTTTGGTTCCTAATTTTAAAATATATACAGGTACAGTGCCTTGCGAAAGTATTCGGCCCCCTTGAACTTTGCGACCTTTTGCCACATTTCAGGCTTCAAACATAAAGATATAAAACTGTATTTTTTTGTGTCACTGTATATAGACTTTTTGTTTTCTTTTTTTCTACTGTATTATTGACTATGTTTTGTTTATTCCATGTGTAACTCTGTGTTGTTGTATATGTCGAACTGCTATGCTTTATCTTGGCCAGTTTGCAGTTGCAAATGAGAACTTGTTCTCAACTAGCCTACCTGGCCTACCTGGATAAATAAAGGTGAAATAAATAAAAATGCAGCAGACATTTTTTTGGTACCCTTCCCCAGATCTCTGCCTTGACACAATCCTGTCTCGGAGCTCTACATACAATTCTTTCGACCTCATGGCTTGGTTTTTGCTCTGACATGCACTGTTAACTGTGGGACCTTATATAGACAGGTGTGTGCTTTTCCAAATAATTTCCAATCAATTGAATTTACCACAGGTGGACTCCAATCAAGTTGTAGAAACATTTCAAGGAATATCAACGGAAACAGGACGCACCTGAGCTCAATTTCAAGTCTCATAGCAAAGGGTCTGAAAACTTACTGTATGTACTGTAAATAACATATTTCAGTTTTTTATGTGAATTTAAAAAAACTTGTTTTAAATCATTAATTATAGGGTATTGTGTGTAGATTGATGAGGAAAATGTTTTATTTAGAACATTTTAGAATAAGGATGTTACGTAACAAAATGTGGAAAAAGTCAAGGGGTCTGAATACTTTCCAAATGCACTGTATAGACTCAAGGGTGTCATCCCAATCAACCTTTGCATCACTTGTTTACATGAAGTTTGCATATACATTTTCATCCTTATGTAATTATAGCTTATAGCAGCTCATATTTTCATCATTATTATTATTATTATCCCAGTGGGGCTGGGATTTTGTGGGGTTAATGCTAATACATTACATACCTTATTCAGTGTTCATGTTTTGGAGGGTTGGCATCAAAGGAGATCTGTTTCATATCAATAAACAGTAAGGAGCAAAACTTGCACCTTAGCAGAAACATGTTTGCCAGGAAAATAGTTATTAGCCTAACATGATTGTGACAAAAAGGTTTCTAGAGTATCCAATATGACTTCAACATGTTGAAATGTGTGATGCAACTTGTATCTTTCAATGTCTCTGAACCTAGCCTGATACCAGATTTGGTTGTGAGTGCATGCAGCCTGGCCACTAGTGGCATCAGTGAGCGCAGTTACCTTCAAGTCGGTTACGGTTTTGCTAGGGGGTTGTGGATGGGGATGGCGGATGGGCGTTAAGCATCTGCCTTTTATTCTAAATTAAGGTTGGAAGGTCGAATCCAGCGATATAAAGTTTTTATTGATATCTTTGTTTTAAGCCTATCCCAAACCTTAATCCTTACCTTAACCATTCAGAGTTAATGCCTAACCTTAAGAATTTGAAGTTAATGCCTTAACTTAAACCAAACCTTGAAAATTCTGAGTTAATGCCTGAACTTAACCGTAAACACGTCAACATTTTACATTTGGAAGAACTTCAAATTGTTACATTTGAGAAACATGGATGAACGTCCAATTTTGACGTGAGGCTGTGAGAACTTGTTGCTTGCATGATAGCACTGACTGGCACTAAGGGTACTCTGAACCAGTTTGTGTAGGTCAATTGCAGTGCAGTCAGTGGTTTTCAGCTGCAGTAAGATGGAAAATGGTTATTATTAGGCTTCATATAAACCTGAAAATATAGACAAAGTAAATGTTGAAAAATTAGCCTTTAACTTTAGAAGTAACATTAATGTCTGCAGCACCCCGCCTAAAACAAGTTTCAAATTGCCCCCAATTTCAACCTGTGCCTCCTTTAGAGGATGTGTCCTGGAGGAAGGCAGAGACAAAGAAGCAAAGCTAGATGTTTTACTCCGCCCAAATTTCTGTCCACTAAAATAAGCCCATGAAATGAGCAATTTTGTATGGAGGCCAATGAGAGAGTGTCGAATTTGGTCAACAAAAAATGTAATTGCAAATTTTCTACGTGAGCCTTATTTATTTATTATTTATTTAACTAGGCAAGTCAGTTAAGAACACATTCTTATTTTCAATGATGGCCTAGGAACAGTGGGTTAACTGCCTGTTCAAGGGCAGAATGACAGATTTGTACCTTGTCAGCTCGGGGATATGAACCTTGCAACCTTTCGGTTTCTAGTTCAACGCTATAACCACTAGGCTACCCTGCCGCCCCAAGGCTACCCCTTATGTGGTGAAATAAAAGTTTCCTAATGGTTAGGTTGTTACAAATGCACTGATATAAGCGGACGCTTGTGGCGTTTCTGCAACTTACCCTATTGTACCTGTTGTCATAATGATAGAGGACTCATCATGGATATAACCTATTTTTCCATGGACATTGCCATTGAGGGCTTCCACCATTTTAAAGTAGTCAACTGGGTGGGAAGTCCTTTGCATTGGGAGCAATCAGCCAATGAAGAAGAAGAACACTTACTACTTTCAAATGGAGACAGCCTCGGTGGCACTGCCCATGCTGTTATAGACACTATAATGGCACAGATAAAAAGATGAGTCCTCTATCTGTATGACCTGTTGGTCACACGAGTATCTGCCCTCTCATTGGCTAGAATGTCCCATCCTGATCTCGCCTATTCCCACCTGCCCACCATCTTTGATGACATGTATTTCCATTGTTAGAGCAGTCACTCGAATATCTTGTCAATATAATAGACGATCTTTGAGGAAGCCTTATGAAGGGAGTTGGCAAGCAGGAGTGATGAGTGCATTATAAGAAGAGAATCAACCGAGAATCGTCAAAACAATTACTAAGCGACAGTCGAGAGGGGGAGAGCCTTCGTGTGCACAATGAAGACATAACAAGGGGGATTTTACTTGACTGACGGAATTGTTGTCCATTTGAAGCCGAGGACACTGAAGCTTTTTGCAGCGCAGTGAAGATTGTTGGGCGCTTCGCGTTGAAGTGGGGTCTGGTAGCGCACTTATCGCGGCGGGCTACCTCAGTTAAAACACCGGCAAAAAATACATGGCAAGAACTCTTGCGTTTCAGCACCTAAAACAAGGACAGTTCCTTTCCTTTCGCGAAACCTTCAACGCCTCAACTAGAGGGTGCATTTGAAACGTTCCGCCTATTTTTCCAGAACTCTTTGCACATATGAACACTTCCAGTGTAGCCTAGTGTATCTGTATTGCAAGCCTAAAAGTAACCTCCAAATCCATCGTCGGAGAATCAGCAACTGACTTTGAGCTCAATATGTACCAGGGACATTTGCAGGTAAGATGATTGGTTCCTTTTAACATAAATGCATTCGATTTGTATGTGAGGGTGTATACCAGTAATCTACATGGCAATTCAGTATAACATTCTTTATCTAGTCTAGTTCTGGAACAGTACCTGGGCTTGAGGAAACGACCAATATGACAAGAACTCATTTCACGTCCAGGATCCTTCAATTCAAAGTATCATTAACCAGCTCTGCAAACATGGTTAAGTTCAGGGTTAAGGTTAGGGTTAGGTAATTGTTATGATTAAGGTAAGGGTTGGGATCAGGTTTTAGGGTAGGGTCGGCACAGGTATTAGGGATTTCTCTAACCTCAAACAATTATGCCAAGTATGTCCAGGTGACTGGAAACAGTAGTATGGGAGACATAGGAACCTGATGTCAAATTATTTTGGGAATATAAACTTTTCTCACCCAATATAGTTAATTTGTGACTTTTTATATGGTCCTAAATTAAGCCCTATCAAGCACATACAGAGTTCATTACACATAGCTCAAGGTTAATTTTACCTCAAGAGAGCTCTACCCACATGCAATTAATTGATTTTGAGACAGTGAAACTGGGAAAGAGATCAAATCAAAATAAAATAAAATGTTATTAGTTACATGCACCGAAATCAACAGGTGAAATTCTTACTTTACAAGCCCCTAACCAACAATGCAGTTAAAAAATCAAATAAAAAATGCGAATAAGAAATAAAAGTAACAAGTAATTAAAGAGCAGCAGTAAAATAACAATAGCGAGACTATACAAAGGGAAGTACTGGTACAGAGTCAATGTGTGGGAGCACCGGATAGTCGAGGTAATGTACTGGGCCGTACGCACCACCCTCTGTAGTGCTTTGCGGTTGGAGACCGAACAGTTGCCATACCAGGCAGGGATGCTCTTGATGGTGCAGCTGTAGAATCTTTTGAGGATCTGAGGATCCATGCCAAATCTTATCAGTCTCCTGAGGAGGAATAGGTTTTGTCGTGCCCTCTTCACGACAGTCTTCGTGTGCTTGGACCATGTTAGTTTGTTGGTGATGTGGACACCAAGGAACTTGAAACTCTCAACCAGCTCCACTACAGCCCTGTCGATGAGAATGGGGGCGTGCTCGGTCCTCTTTTTCCTGTAGTCCACAATCATCTCCTTTGTCTTGATATATTATAGGCTAGGACCTACAGTTATAATATCTGTAAGAATAATAGTCCCTTAGCAAGAAAGTAACAAAACTGAATTTTCAGTTGATGATGGTTATACTAGACCTATCATGTCATGGTCATCTTTTAGTCTGCATAACAAATCCCAATTTTAACATCTTCGTCAGATAGATATAGCCAGTTGATTCAGAGATTCACGTTCATTTTACAGTTATTGGTTGTGTAACAAAGGCCCTCTCCAAACATAGCTTATGGCATTAAGGACCAGTTAAATATTCCATAATGTAATACTCAAGCAGCTGAGTTGATCTGAAACACATGTAGTAGTCTGTTTTTTTTCTTATGTAGAGAAACTGAGTATTTGCTTTAGTTGGAGAGTTTGGCAAACAACAGTATAGCCCTCAGAAAATGTTGGAAATGAAGAACTAATATCACGGTTCATATCATATTATATCTATAATCTTGTTAGTGTTTTGAGGCAGAAAAAAGCCACAGTACTCCAACTCTTGCTTGGTCTCATCTCATGACTGACATCTTATAATTGTAATCATCCTTACAACCTATATGCTTAATCCCTATAACAAATCATTAATATGTTATTAGATCATTTCCCAGCAAATTCTATTCAGGATAATGTCACATATCTGTCAAGAGGAATAGGGTTAGTCAAACAATGTATTGTAACATTTATTTATAGATACAATTGAATATATTCGATAGGATAAAACAGCCAGGACAGTGACATACTACTTAGGGATAGTGTGAATCCAAGCTGTTTCTGTTTTGAATACTTTCTAAGTGTCCCATCTCATGGTTGGAACACATCTGTCTATGGCTTTGTTTTTAGATCATAGCAAGTAAGCAATACAGGATAACACATTTTCCATGTTTGTTTATGAAGTTAATTTAGCTGCAAAACTAAAAAGATCTGTTCAAAGAGAGCACTTCATTCACGAATGACCCATCACAAGACAACACTTTTCTCCTTAAAGCCAATTTCCAGTCTATGCTGTTTATTCCTTTGTTAAAGGGTGCTGTAAATCCAACCAGCACAAACTATGCTGTCTGTACCTTATCTTTTGTTCTGACATTTATGTGAACTCAATTTCTAACATGGAAGGGTGTGGATGATACTACAGTGGCTTGATTGTGAAGATGTTGTTTACAAATCACTCGCAAAATGTGTGGAATTAAAAGTAATTTTTTACATGGTAAAGTATATATTTTTCACTTTACTTTATGCCTGACAGCCAAGTCTTGAACACATTTAGTTGGGCACTGTATTCATCTATCTGGATATAAAGTTAATATATGCCAGGATATGCCTGCTTTTTAACAATTCATAGAGTGGATGTGACCTTTGGATAGAGTCTTGAGACTCAGAATAAATCATTGTGAGTTGTATTCTGTGTTTTCTTGTGCTGTCAGCATTCTGTAGCTCAGAATCTTAAGAAGATTGCATACTGGCAAGTAACTGCAGTAGCGCAGAACCTTTCAGTGGGTTCTCTAGTCAGACCTATCGTTTACCTTCCCTATACCTGGAAATCAGAGGAGGCTAGTGGGAGGAGCTATAGGAGGATGGACTCATTGTAATGGCTGGAATGGAATAGGGCAATGGAGTAAAACACTTGGTTTCCAGATGTTTGATGTGCTTGATGCTATTCCATTTATTCGATTCCAGACATCACTATGAGCCCTTTGTCGTGTCTGGACTATCATTAAATGTGAAGACTGATTTATATCAAATCAGTTCTCTAGATTTAATTATTAAGTGATTAAACTAATCATGTAAACGTTAATTAACTAGGAAGTCGTAGCACCAAATGTTGAGATTTCCCGAACATAACTCTTCAGATATTTTAATATCTGATCAATTGCAGTCTTCTATTAATGAATTATTACCTCATCAGTTCTCATTACTGAGCATCTCAAACCATTGGATATCTGCACAAACCCGAGCCTTAATCATGAACCAGCAATATACAATATGGCTTAATTATTTATTTACTAACTAACTAAATAATCACACAAAATTATATAACTAACAAAAAGTAGATATTTGGGTTACTACATGATACAAAGAAACGGTCCCTAGCGGACGAAGCCGATATGACGGCTTGGTAGACAAAGGAAAGGGGTGGGGACTGAGAGAACGGGAAAGACTAAATGGATTAACTACACACAGTTGATAATTATATTCATTGAAATGCTAATCCTTTGCACATGAACGGCCGCTCATTCGAGAATAATTGCAATGTCTGTATTTACGCCCGTATGTTGTTGTTATCTTCTCTGTTGGAATCACCGGTCCGTCTGCTGGAGAGTCAGTTCATCAGAGAGTCTCTGGTTAACTTCCCCAGAAGTAACAATGTCCTTTGTGGTTGTATCTTTCTCCGCGGCTCTGGATAGTGTCTGTTGTAATGGATATGTCAGGCCTACAGATGGTTGTTGCATAGAATAGATGCTTCTGCGGTTGTCGGTATTCTCGTACTAGACTTCCAGCTGCAGACTAGTAATTGTACGTCTAAGATTTGCTCTTATTCTGCAGTCATCGATAGTCTCAGAGTTGAACCATTTACAGACGTGTAGCCAAAACTACATGCTGTATGGTCTCCGTGGCCAATAGAATTGTAGCCATTCCAATGTGTGGATCTCCATCCTGGCATTCTCTGACTTACATTTTGTAGGAAGTGGGTTTTATACTCTGTGGATGAAGGGGTGGTTCTATGACGCCTACTGTGATGTCTGGGCTCACGGGGGTGTGGCCACTGACTAGTTAATCTTTATATGAAAATCCATAGTCTCATGTAGAAGGTTAACCTCACATTACATCTTTTCACAAATAGTTTAATGTTAATCACATACGTTTCACAATATTTAGATGTAAACCTGCCAGCTGAGAAATGTACAATTTAAGAGATACAGTTATGTGTGTTTCCTGTCCCTCATGAGATCACCAAATGAAACACACTTGACATGACTGTCCCTTAAGTGTCCACGGACCACTCCCACATTCTCAAAAATAGAAATATTGTTTAATTATTCAAACGTTTGATGTTCAAGGGTCTCTCTGTGTTCCAAAGTTTACATTCCAATCTCGAACACTACAGAGCATAGGGGCAGCGTATTTTATAACCGACCATAAAACAGTCAACTTCCCGCTCTCCCCCTCTATGAGAGAGAGCACGCTGTAGAGCAGACCCCCCTGTAAACCTGATCCTTCAGAATGTCACAGTCCTCCTGTAGCCAGTTAGTGATGCTAATGACAACCGTATGCATCTTATGTGTACACAAATGATTTCCCCTTAATTAAATGTCACCTGAAAAGTTGGCTTAAATAACATAAAGATATTATAATTATTTGTATCAGTTGATGGCAATTGTTTTACAAACACATTCCCCTCTTCTAAATGCTCAATTAAAGGGGAATTGCACAAAAAAATTCTCCAGACCACATCTTCTGATGATATTTAACACTAGAACCGCCATAGGCCACTGACATTTGATTTTGTAAATAAAAAATGTCTGCCCCCCAAAAAATCTATGTCCTGCTCCTTCCCTGACTTTTCCTAAATGTTTGTATTTTACACTGCTCATTTGTCAATTTTGAAATCACAAACAGAAAAGTATTTCACACCTATTCCTAACTTAATCCACCAAGACAATGTGCTGTAGGACCTTGGTACCCAGCCATGCGTTAATGCGTCTCTCTCTCCTCACTGAATGAATGACAAATGGATGAATGGGAGATAATTGTGCACCTTACTTCACAATTGAATTAAAATTAGGCCTGAATGACAAGGAGTGTGAAGAGGTTGAATAATTTAGAAAGACAATAGTGTAATGATGAATTTATTTATCAGCAGCAAATAATTTGACTGCACGCCTTGCGGGTTGATACCATTCTCTTTTATGTTTTACTTTGTAAAGAAGCAGTTATGGGACTGTTTTATTTACTATAACTCTTATTACTAATCAAATATATTTTAAGGGAAATGAGAACATGCTACATGTTGCAGTAGGCCTTTAGAATAACGCTAAACATATCCTTGACTCTATCCAGCGACGCAAACGACGCCAACCCACTGAATGAATGACAATGGATGGAATGTGCGATCAGTGTGCAAGTTACTTCACAATCTGATTTAAAAGCCCGGAGGCCTAACTGAATGATGGGGGTGAAGAGGTTGGTTTAATTTAGAACAACAAAAGTGTAAAGGATGAGTTTGTGTTATGCCTATTCATCAGCGTTGGCGCTCACGTTAATCATGCGCGCCTTGCAGGTTGATAATGGTGCATGTGACTTCAGTTAAGTTTTGGTTAGCCGCCAATGTTGAAACCAAGTACTTGCTCAATGTCAATGATAAAAGTAAAAAATTAAGTAAAAATAAAACATAATAAAAAGCATGTTTGAATGGTGGGGTTTTTACCACTAATTTGCCTGAGGCTGATGCCGTGCAGGTGTTTGTACACATGCATGTACACACACTCTCATTCAAATACACGCATACACGGACACCCACACACGTTATAGTGCCAGACATGCACTCAAACATATACAGTTGGCATTGCTGTTATGATTTTAGTTGTCCTTGATGTCCTTTGTTTTTTTTGCATTGTTGTTTGCTGTTTTCCACTGTCTTTTTCTTTTTTCACTTTAGTTCATTTTCTTGGTGTTGGTACATTGAGGGGGGGGGGGGGGGGGGTTATTGGGGTGGGGAAAGGAATTAATTGTATTTTGGTGGGGGGACTGTGGGAGGGGTCTCGGATGGTTGAGGGACAACTATTGGGGAACTGTGGGGGGAACCTGGGGGGTTCAGGTTCATATTTTTTGGCCTGGTGGGAGATCTGTCAACGTGCCCTTGAGCAGGGCATTGACCCTGGGTGCCTCTGTGTGTCACTCTGAATGAGAGTCTGTTGGATGACTGGTGTGGTGTAGTTGTTGAGTGGTTTCACTGCAAGTATATTGTTTGTTTCAGGTATTCAATAAAAAATAAAAAATACACAAAAAAAAGTACTTGCTCAACGGCGACTTTCTGAGATTGTGGTTTTGAGACTCATGGAGCCTTATATTGGCAAAGACAGAAATGTGACTATTGGACAACTTCTTCACATCAATTTCCCTGGCAGACACGTTGATTGCAAAGGAGACTAGCCTGCTAGGAACAGTGAACAAACAAAGGCAGGAGGTACCCCCACTGCGCAAAACAACATACCAACGGAGCTGTACTCCACATCAGTGATGGAGAGTGGTAAAGCAACACTCATGGTGTACAAATGTAATATAAATAAGAGTGTTTGCATCCTCAGCACCATGCATCCCACTGGATCTGGCATGTAAGCTTCGTGAGCCGCCAAGCAGGCCGATCCTGTTCTCCCTCTTCCCCAAGCACCACAGCTTCCACTCGGGAAAAATAAGACAATGTCAAGTTGGCAGGTGCACACAAAACAAGGCCTATGAAAACTGTGTGCAGTGCAACCGATTTGTTTGTGAGGCTTGCTCACACAAAGCCCGGAAGCTGTGTGTTGACTGTGGACCCGAAGCATAAAGAGAAGACGTGATTGATTCATGTGTAAAGGCATGGGTAAAACGGCACAATACAGTGTCCAATGTAATCAACAAATGACTGTTTTTATATCTTGTCATGAATATATTTCCATGAATATTTCTTTCTGCAATTAATCCTTTGCAATTGTTCATGCACAGGTGCTTTTGTTTTTGAATACAGCAAATAAATTAACCTACACACCTTGCTGGTTATATTATTATTATCATAATCTTTTTTATTTCTATTTGGTCAAAAGAAGCTAACTGGACTTTATTAATTACTATAACTCTATTACTAATCAAATCTACAAATAAAGTTGATCGACTGGATTACACTGTAATGTTTTTTATTGTTAGGGAAACAAAACTTTGTAGAGTTGTACAAAACATGTACAAATTGTAACAAATTGTTGTTGTTTTTTAAATTGATATATTCCCACGAATATTTCTTCATGCAATAGTTTATGTACTATTTATCAAGCATTTATTTATCGAGCATGTTTGCGCACCTTGATAAGCATCTGTGTCACACCCTGACCTTAGAGATCTTTATTTATTCTCTATGTTTGGTTAGGTCAGGGTGTGACTTGGGTGGGAAAATCTGTTTTCTATTTCTTTGTTGTTTTGCCGAGTGTGGTTCCCAATCAGAGCCAGCTGTCTATTGTTCTCTTTAGTTTTTGGGGATTTTGTTATTTTTGTATGAGTGTTTCTTGAAAATAAATATCATGAACACTTTCCACGCTGCGCTTTGGTCCACTCTTCCTTCAACCAACAAAAGGCGTTACAATCTGATGCATATGCTAAAGGAAACACCTGGCTACATTCTCTAGCGGGTTGTTGTTTCTCTAGGAATAATTGTAATATTCAGAGTAAAAAAATAACAAAAACAGGAAAATTCAGAGAAAACAGAATTCTGGAAAACACAAGAGCCGCTGAGTTGTTTATTAGCAATTATTTTACAAGGTATATTATTGACAGAAAACGCATATCTTGTACACCAGGAACTCAGGGAAGACTTGCAGGGTAGAACAGAATGTGCCTATTTAAAAGTTTTGTTTTATATCTTTCAAATGTAGTAACAAGTCCATGTAGAACAAACAACCCTTTACATAATCCCATAGAAGCAGTGTTCTGCTAATATAACAATGTGCACTGTTCACCTTTTCATTGTCATTCCCAGCCGGTACAGATACTGTGCCTATCTGCATTTTGTCTGGTGATAATGGGGCTACCCTGGCAAACATATCAGAGTGGTGTCCCATATACATCAGGAGTTGCCTGATCCTGGTGCAGAATACACAGGATTTCTCCCTTCCCATATTGACCGATACCTTTCAATTCAATAATAAAAAAGACAATACAAGTAAAAGTTGTATCTAGTACATTTTAATGCAGAGTGCCAGGTCTTTCTCCATTTAGAGACATCAGTATCAAGCCCGTCTATCAGTCTGGACTTCACCACATCATCTTGCAAGTCTCCATGTGCTGGCTATACATGTTTCTGTGAAAACACACACACAGTCACAGTTCTATTACCAATGTCAGACAGGTACTATGTTGAAGTCTGAACAGACTTAACCTACCTAATTCTGGTCTCCCCATCAATGACCGTTGGTGAGCAGACAAGAGGTGAGGCTGGCGGCAAGGTCTTTGCCAGCGCCCCATTGATGGGTTTGTCAGCGTAGATCAGCTCATGGCCCCTCATCAGTGATACTGGTCGGTCATACAGAGCACTGATTACATTATCAATGGTGGTTATGATTAGCATGGTGGAACCAACCTGATCGCTGCATTCACCTTTCTATTTCACTTCAGATATCAAGATATCTTAATATAGTTATCTAGCCTGCCTCACTAGCTAACATTCGCTAGCCTGCCTCACTCAAAAGATAACCACTTACAAAACCAGCAATAATGTTATTTAAAGTTGTTAGCTAAATTATACCAGAGAGGTCATTATATTCCTGTATTTCTGATTATACTCACAACCTCTGGTCGTTGCACACCAAGCTAGCATTACTGGTGCAGATTTGGGGACCGACTAACCCCAACCACCGTGTACTAGGATCCTTTGTCAGGGTATGCAAACAAGGAACTTTGGCTGTGAAGGCATGGTCAATCCATATAGGGCTTTTCAGTCTACCATTCTTTGATTGCGTTGGGGGCGATGAAACAACAAAGCCCCATTCAATGAAGGGGAGTGAAGTGGGCGGAGTGGTGATTTCCATGTGGAGCTTGGCAAAAGGGTACATGATTTGTTCCAAAACTCTGTTTTACACGAGACTGACTTTACGAGCAAAATGAGTAGTCTGAATGGTACAGGACAGTAGAGTTTTATTCAGTAGAGTACAGTAGATTAGAGTAAACTAGGGTATACAGTACATTATATTGTACTATACACTACTGTGCTGTACTCTACTGAACTATACTTGACTTTTCTTGTACTGTACTCTACTGTGCTCTACTGTATTGTACAGTGCTGTGCTGTCCAAACTTGTGAAACAGAAGAACCAATCATAGACATCTATCACAGGAGGTTGGTGGCACCTTAATTGGGGAGGATGGGCTCGTGGTAATGGCTGGATCGGAATCAGTGGAATGGTATAAAATACATCAAATGGTTTCCATGTGTTTTATGCCATTAGATTCTCGCCATTCCACCCATTATGAGCCGTCTACCCCTCAGTAGCCTCCACTGACATCTATGTTTAGGCCACATCAAGGCTGGTCCGGACTGGACCAAATCTGAACCAATTATAGACATCTATGTTTGGGCCAATGTTTAGACGTTGAAATCAAGGCCAGTCCGGACCAAATCTGAACCAAACATAGACGTCCAGAGTTGGGTAGGTTACTTTCTGAATGTAATCTTGTTAGTTACTAGTTACCTATCCAAAATTATAATCAGTAATGTAACTTTTGGATTACCCAAACTCAGTAAACAACAGCTGGTGCACGAAATCTAAGGAAGTTTCTAGATTTTGCTCGCCTGAAGTAGAGTATCTTGTTATAAATTGCAGACCACACTACATGCCTAGAGAGTTTTCAGCTATACTTTTCGTGGCTGTTTATTTACCACCACAGACAGTCAGCTGTATAAGGAAAAAAGCTAACAGAAAACCACTCACCCAGAGGCGGCACTCCTTGTGGCTGGAGACTTTAATGCAGAGAAACTTAAATCAGTTTTCATCAACATGTTAAATGTGCACCCAGAGGGAAAAAAATTCTAGATCACCTGTACTCCACACAGAGACACGTACAAAGCTCTCCCTCGCCCTCCATTTGGTAAAACCAACGAAAACTCTATCCTCCTGATTCCTGCTTACAAGCAAAAATTAAAGCAGGAAGCACCAGTGACTCAATCTATACTGCTTTGCTATCACAGACTGTCACATGTTCCGGGATTCTTCCAATGACATTGCGGAATACACCACATCAGTCACTGGCTTTATCAATAAGTGCATTGAGGACGTCGTCCCCACAGTACGTACATACCCCAACCAGAAGCCATGGTTTACAGGCAACATTCGCACTGAGCTAAAGGGTAGAGCCACCACTTTCAAGGTGCGGGACTCTAACCCGGAAGCTTATAAGAAATCCTGCTATGCCCTGCAACGAACCATCAAACAGGCAAAGCGTCAATGCAGGGCTACGATTGAATCGTACTCCAGCGGCTCCGATGCTCGTCTTATCTGGCAGGAATGGCAAACTATTACAGACTACAAAGGGAAGCACAGCCGCGAGTTGCCCAATGACACAAGCCTACCAGACGAGCTAAATCACTTCTATGCTCACTTCGAGGCAAGCAACACTGAGACATGCATGAGAGCATCAGCTGTTCCGGACAACTGTGTGATCACGCTCTCCATAGCCGACGTGAGTACGCCCTTTAAACAGGTCAACATTCACAATGCTGCGGGGCCAGACTGATTACCTGGTCGTGTGTTCCAGGCATGTGCTGACCAACTGGCAGGTGTCTTCACTGACATTTTCAACATGTCCCTGATTGAGTCTGTAATACCAACATGTTTCAAGCAGACCACCATAGTCCCTGTGCCCAAGAACACGAAGGCAACCTGCCTAAATGACTACACACCTGTAGCACTCACGTCCGTAGCCATTAAGTGCTTTGAAAGGCTGGTCATGGCTCACATCAACACCATTATCCCAGAAACCCTAGACCCAATCCAATTTGCATACCGCCCAAACAGATCTACAGATGACACAAGCTCTATTGCACTCCACACTGCCCTTTCCCACCTGGACAAAAGGAACACCTATGTGAGAATGCTATTCATTGACCACATCTCAGCGTTCAATGCCATAGTACCCTCAAAGCTCATAACTACAGTGCCTTGCGAAAGTATTCGCCCCCCCTTGAACTTTGCGACCTTTTGCCACATTTCAGGCTTCAAACATAAAGATATAAAACTGTATTTTTTTGTGAAGAATCAACAACAAGTGGGACACAATCATGAAGTGGAACGACATTTATTGGATATTTCAAACTTTTTAACAACTCAAAAACTGAAAAATTGGGCGTGCAAAATTATTCAGCCCCCTTAAGTTAATACTTTGTAGCGCCACCTTTTGCTGCGATTACAGCTGTAAGTCGCTTGGGGTATGTCTCTATCAGTTTTGCACATCGAGAGACTGACATTTTTTCCCATTCCTCCTTGCAAAACAGCTCGAGCTCAGTGAGGTTGGATGGAGAGCATTTGTGAACAGCAGTTCAGTTCTTTCCACAGATTCTCGATTGGATTCAGGTCTGGACTTTGACTTGGCCATTCTAACACCTGGATATGTTTATTTTTGAACCATTCCATTGTAGATTTTGCTTTATGTTTTGGATCATTGTCTTGTTGGAAGACAAATCTCCGTCCCAGTCTCAGGTCTTTTGCAGACTCCATCAGGTTTTCTTCCAGAATGGTCCTGTATTTGGCTCCATCCATCTTCCCATCAATTTTAACCATCTTCCCTGTCCCTGCTGAAGAAAAGCAGGCCCAAACCATGATGCTGCCACCACCATGTTTGACAGTGGGGATAGGGTGTTCAGGGTGATGAGCTGTGTTGCTTTTACGCCAAACATAACGTTTTGCATTGTTGCCAAAAAGTTCAATTTTGGTTTCATCTGACCAGAGCACCTTCTTCCACATGTTTGGTGTGTCTCCCAGGTGGCTTGTGGCAAACTTTAAACGACACTTTTTATGGATATCTTTAAGAAATGGCTTTCTTCTTGCCACTCTTCCATAAAGGCCAGATTTGTGCAATTGTATTTATCATCATTAGTCATTTAGGTCATTCAGGAAACAGCAGAGGGAACACCCCCCCATCCACATCGATGGAACAGTAGTGGAGAGGGTAGCAAGTTTTAAGTTCCTCGGCATACACATCACAGACATACTGAATTGGTCCACTCACACAGACAGCATCGTGAGGAAGGCGCAGCAGCGCCTCTTCAACCTCAGGAGGCTGAAGAAATTCGGCTTGTCACCAAAAGCACTCACAAACTTCTACAGATGCACAATCGAGAGCATCCTGGCGGGCTGTATCACCGCCTGGTATGGCAACTGCACCGCCCTCAACCGTAAGGCTCTCCAGAGGGTAGTGAGGTCTGCACAACGCATCACCGGGGGCAAACTACCTGCCCTCCAGGACACCTACACCACCCGATGCTACAGGAAGGCCATAAAGATCATCAAGGACATCAACCACCCGAGCCACTGCCTGTTCACCCCGCTGTCATCCAGAAGGCGAGGTCAGTACAGGTGCATCAAAGCTGGGACCGAGAGACTGAAAAACAGCTTCTATCTCAAGGCCATCAGACTGTTAAACAGCCACCACTAACATTGAGTGGCTACTGCCAACACACTGTCATGCCACTGACTCTACTCCAGCCACTTTAATCATGGGAATTGATGGGAAATGATGTAAATATATCACTAGCCACTTTAAACAATGCTACCTTATATAATGTTACTTACCCTACATTATTCATCTCATATGCATACGTAGATACTGTACTCTATATCATCGACTGCATCCTTATGTAATACATGTATCACTAGCCACTTTAACTATGCCACTTGGTTTACACACTCATCTCATATGTATATACTGTACTCGATATCATCTACTGTATCTTGCCTATGCTGCTCTGTACCATCACTCATTCATATATCCTTATGTACATATTCTTTATCCCCTTACATTGTGTATAAGACAGTAGTTTTTTTTTGAATTGTTAGTTAGATTACTTGTTCGTTATTACTGCATTGTCGGAACTAGAAGCACAAGCATTTCGCTACACTCGCATTAACATCTGCTAACCATGTGTATGTGACAAATAAATTTGATTTGATTGATTTGATTTGATTTGGATCATTCAGAGATCCTCACTGAATTTCTGGAGAGAGTTTGCTGCACTGAAAGTAAAGGGGCTGAATAATTTTGCACACCCAATTTTTCAGTTTTTGATTTGTTAAAAAAGTTTGAAATATCCAATAAATGTCGTTCCACTTCATGATTGTGTCCCACTTGTTGTTGATTCTTCACAAAAAAATACAGTTTTATATCTTTATGTTTGAAGCCTGAAATGTGACAAAAGGTCGCAAAGTTCAAGGGGGCCGAATACTTTCGCAAGGCACTGTAAGCTAAGGATCCTGGAACTAAACACCTCCCTCTGCAACTGGATCCTGGACTTCCTGACGGGCCGCCCCCAGGTGGTGAGGTTAGGTAGCAACACACTCCCTGTTCACCCACGAATGCATGGCTAGGCACGACTCCAACACCATCATTAAGTTTGTTCTTGTAATCCGTTACATGTTACTCCCCAACCCTATGATTGGTTCAGATTTGGTACGGTTCGGACCAAAAATCTACGAAATCTACGAATCTCTTGAAATCAAGGCAGGTCCGGACAGGACCAAAAAGACGTCCAAAAGACGCCGCCGTTGGTCCATGCATAATGGGACCCAGCAGTTTCTCTTATTGCCATGGATTGTGATATGCCGATGAGAGTTTATTGTGGATTCAATATTTTGTCGTGGTATAGGTGTGAGAATGTCCTGTTCTCAATATTGGCCCAGTGTACAGCATTTGATACCCACTGTACAGCCATGGATACTGTCTCGGTAGGCTCATCGGTTGGCAAAAACAGAATTGTTGAAAATCTGATAGAACCCCCCCCCCCCCCCTTTTGCCCATCTCTCTAATCCTGATTATTTATTCTAAACAGCCAGATTAACAATAGGGTATACTGTACATACGCCATGCTATATCCCTAATGTTGTCCCATTTGTAACAAGTGCATGCTCTTTGAAACTCATCCAAATACTTTTGAGAGCTACACTTCTACAATTGTTAGATAAGGTTAATGAAATAATGCGTTCAATGTTTCCCGTGAAACTTCAGCAAAGAACCAGCAACATACAGCATTGTCAAATGTGCAGACTTAGTAAAACTGCTGATCCCTTTCAGAATTTTCAAATGTTTCTCTGACCGTGATTTGGGGATTAATTTGATCAATTTAAAAAATGCTTTGCTGCAGGAGGGATTGGTCCACTTCACAAAATAGATGGCATCACGAGGGAGAAAAATGATGTGGATATATTGAAGCACAAAGCCCTGACCTCAATCCTACAGAAAATTTGTGGGCAGAACTGAAAAAGCATGTGCGAGCAAGGAGACCTACAAACCTGACTCGGTTACACCAGCTCTGTCAGGAGGAATGAGCCAAAATTCACCCAACTTATTGTGGGAAGCTTGGTTACCCGAAACGTTTGACCCAAGTTAAACAATTTAAAGACAATGCTACCAAATACTAATTGAGTCTGTGTAAGCTTCTGACCCACTGGGAATGTGATGAAATAAATACAAGCTGAAATAAGTTATTCTCTCTGCTCTTATTCTGACATTTCACATTCTTAAAATAAAGTGGTGATCCTAACTGACCTAAACAGGGAATTGTTACTTGGATTAAATGTCAGGAATTGTAAAAAAAAAACTGAGTTTAAATATATTTGGCTAAGGTGTAAGTAAACTTGCGACTTCAACTGTAGATGCCTGATTGTATTTAGATCTTATGCCACAATGGAGAGACATTGTTTAGTGTAGTCAGATCAAGCAATGGTTTGATAGATTGTCTTATTCGTCATTCTATAAGGTTTGTTTCAGGTACAGTGGTATTGCTTTCTTATAGGGCTTTTCTCCCATCTCTGCCACTGCATCTTCTACACTGGTAGAGTACAGTATATACTACACTCTACGATGCCTTCAGATTTGGTTGTGTTACAAATTGTGATTAAAATGGATTTAATTGTCATTTTTGGTCAACAATCTACACAAAATACTCAATGTCAAAGTGTAAGAGAAATTATGACATTAATATTTAATGAAAAATACAACACTAATTTCTTGATTAGATAAGTATTCACCCTACTGAAACAATACCTTTGGCAGCAATTACAACTGTAAGTCTTTTGGGGTATAAGTCTAAGCGCTTTGCACACCTTGATTGTGCAATATTTTCCCATTATTCTTTAAAAAAATCTGCAAGCACAGTGAAGTTGGTTGTTGATCGTTGCTAGAAAGACATTTTAAAATCTTGCCATAGATTTTCAAGCAGATTTATGTCAAAACTGTAACTTGGCCACTCATTCAATGTTGTCTAGGTAAGCAATGTCAGTGTAGATTTGGCCTTGTTATTGTTCTGCCGAAAAGTGAATTATTCTCCCAGTGTCTGTTGGAAAGAAGACAACCAGGCTTTCCTCTAAGATTTTGCCTGTGCTTAGCTGCATTCTGTTTCTTTTTATCATAAAAACACCCTAGGCCTTGCTGATAGTAAACATACCCATAACATGATGCAGCCACAATCATGCTTGAAAATATGAAGAGTGGTACTCAGTGATGTGTTGTGTTGGATTTTCCCCAAACATAACGCTTTGTATTCAGGACATAAAGTTAATTTCTTTGCCAATTATTTTTGCATAATTACTTGAGTGCCTTGTTGCAAACAGGATGCATGTTTTGGCATATTTTTATTCGGTACAAGCTTCCCTACTTTTCACTCTGTCTTTTAGGTTAGTATTGTGAAGTAACTAAAATGTTGTGGAACAATCCTCTGTTCTCATATCACAACCATTCAACTCTGTAACTGTTTTAAAATCACCATTTGCCTCATGGTGAAATCACTGAGCAGTTTCCTTCCAGAGATAGGAAGGACGCCTGTATTTGTAGTGACTGGGTGGATTAAGCCTAATTAATAACTTCACCATGGTCAAAGGGATATTCAACGTCTTCGTTTTGTTTTAACATATCTACCAAACTTCAACAAGCACTTCTCAACGGCTGGCCATGCCTTCCTCCTGGCTACTCCAACCTCGGCCAACAGCCCCCCCCCCCCCCCCCGCAGCTACTCGCCCAAGCCTCCAGCTTCTCCTTTACCCAAATCCAGATAGCAGATGTTCTGAAAGAGCTGCAAAACCTGGTCCCGTACAAATCAGCTGGTCTTGACAATCTGGACCCTCCATTTCTGAAACTACCCGCCGCCATTGCCGCAATAACTGTTCAACCTCTCTTTCATATTGTCTGAGATCCCCAAGGATTGGAAAGCTGCCGCAGTCTTCCCCCTCTTCAAAGGGGGAGACACCCTGGACCCAAACTGTTACAGACCTATATCCATCCTGCCCTGCCTATCTAAGGTCTTCGAAAGCCTAGTCAACAAACAGATCACTGACCATCTCTAATCCCACCGTACCTTCTCCGCTGTGCAATCTGGTTTCCGAGCCGGTCACGGGTGCACCTCAGCCACGCTCAAGGTACTAAACGATATCATAACCGCCATCGATAAAAGACAGTACTGTGCAGCCGTATTCATTGAACTGGCCAAGGCTTTTGACTCTGTCAATCACCATATTCTTATCAGAAGACTCAGTAGCCTCGGTTTTTCAAATGACTGCCTTGCCTGGTTCACCAACTACTTTGCAGACAGAGTTCAGTGTGTCAAATCGGAGGGCATGTTATCCGGCCCTCTGGTAGTCTCTATGGGGGTGCCACAGGGTTTAATTCTCGGGTCAATGATGTTGCTCTTGAGGTGGGCGATTCCCCGATCCACCTCTACGCAGACGACACCATTCTGTATACTTTTGGCCCTTCCTTGGACACTGTGCTATCTAACCTCCAAACAAGCTTCAATGCCATACAAAACTCCTTCCGTGGCCTCCAACTGCTCTTAAACGCTAGTAAAACCAAATGCATGCTTTTCAACCGTTCACTGCCTGCACCCGCACGCCCGACTAGCATCACCACCCTGGATGGTTCCAACCTAGAATATGTGGACATCTATAAGTACCTAGGTGTCTGGCTAGACTGTAAACTCTCCTTCGAGACTCATATCAAACGTCTCCAATCTAAAATCAAATCTAGAGTCGGCTTTCTATTCTGCAACAAAGCCTCCTTCACTCACGCCGCCAAACTTACCCTAGTAAAACTGACTATCCTACCAATCCTCGACTTCGGCTATGTCATCTACAAAATAGCTTCCAATACTCTACTCAGCAAACTGGATGCAGTTTTTTACAGTGCCATCCATTTTGTTACTAAAGCACCTTATACCACCCACCACTGCGACCTGTATGCTCTAGTCGGCTGGTCCTTGCTACATATTCGGCGCCATACCCACTGGCTCCAGGTCATCTACAAGTCCAGTTCACTGGTCACGATTGAAACACCCACCCGTAGCACGCGCTCCAGCAGGTGTATCTCACTGATCATCCCTAAAGCCAACACCTCATTTGGCCGCCTTTCCTTCCAGTTCTCTGCTGCCTGTGACTGGAACAAATTGCAAAAATCGCTGAAGTTGGAGAGTTTCATCTCCCTCACCAACTTTAAACATCTGCTATCTGAGCAGCTAACCGATCGCTGCAGCTGTACATAGTCTGTCGGTAAATAGCCCACCCAATTTACCTACCTCATCCCCATACTGTTTTTATTTATTTACTTTTCTGCCCTTTTGCACACCAGTATCTCTACCTGCACATGACCATCTAATCATTTATCACTCGTGTTAATCTGCTAAATTGTAATTATTCGCCTACCTCCTGATGCCTTTTGCACACAATGTATATAGACTCTTTTTTTTCTTTTTTTTCTACTGTGTTATTGACTTGTTTATTGTTTACTCCATGTGTAACTCTGTGTTGTTGTCTGTTCACACTGCTATGCTTTATCTTGGCCAGGTTGCAGTTGTAAATGAGAACTTGTTCAACCTGGTTAAATAAAGGTGAAATAAAAAATCTATAAAATCGGTGCCCTTCTTTTCGAGGCATTGTTAAACCTCCCTGGTCTTTGTGGTTAAGTCTGTGTTTGAAATTCATTACTCGATTGTGGGGTATGTGGTAGACATTCAAAATCATGCTAACCACTATTATTGAACACAGAATAAGTCCATGTAACTTCTGTGATTTGTTCAGCACATTTTTGCTCCTGAACTTATTTAGGCTTACAATGACAAAGGGGTTGAATACATTTCATTTTTTTCATAAATGTTCCACAAACACAATTATATTTTGACATTATGGGGTATTGTGTGGAGATCAGTGACACAAAACCTCAATTTAATCAATTGTAAATTCAGGCTGTAACACAAGAAAATGTGGAACAAGTAAATGGGTGTGAATACTTTCTGAAGGCACTGTATGTAGGCAGTATTTAAGTAGGTTACTGATTCAATAGCTTGTATTGTGGTGTTGCAAAGGCAGTACCATTAGCAATTTGTCTTTCCATTGTTTTTCCTTATTTTAGCAGGTTAGCATGTCCTTGTATTTCAGAGGTGTTCTCCATTGCATTGCCACTGCCTCTTACTAAGGCTTCTCCTTAGGCTGCCTCTTCTCCGGGACCACACTGTTCTTCCATATAAGTACGCCATTGGATTTTCTCTTACAACTATCGGACTAGCGTCAATGACAAGCAAGGCTAGACCTTCCATTCTGCCAGGGGCGTTGATCAATTGCCGTCATCCATTTATCTGTCTCTGAACCTCCGGTGTAATGCAATAGATGTGGTGTTGTGGGTGGATGAGTAACCAATTATGCCAACTTCTAGACACACAGAGCAAGCATACAATTCTATTTGTGTTAGGCTGTTCTAGTCTAACACCTATGGAATATAATGTCTTACTCCTACCAAGGAAAAACATATGTGTTCCTAATTAGACTTTTTTTTACGATACATGAACATCTCTGCTTCCTGAAGTGTTAAAGCAGGGTCTGGAGGCTTTAATCCCAGACGTATACAAAACGCTCCCAAACATAACTAATCATGGTCTTGATTAAACTGATTTAATTGCCCTTCATATTTCAGGAGGTAGAGTAATGAGTTGAATCAGAATCAGATGATTTCTGGGTGGAACAGAAGCCCTTCAGACAGTGCTGTTCTCCTATGGGTCATTGTTTTCTAACCCCTGGCTGGGACAAATCTCTGTAGGGGTTTGGGGGTGTTTGTGTATTGGATAGCTGACTTAAACGAGAATAAGGAAGATTTGTGCATTCAGCAGCATCATTTACTTAGCCAGATTGAAGTGGAAGAATTTGCCAGCTTAAATTGCATGTTAAATTTGCTCACTGTTGATTTTATCCCCCCCAAAAAATGTGTTTACAGGATGTTGGGGCCATATTGCAAAGTGGAAGGGAAGATTATGGAACAGGTGCATGAGCAAAATAATAACAACTGACCTAACTGTGCCAAGGCTGACGTTGAAACACAGACACGGCCTTATTTGTTATAATCCATGCCTCAATGTCATAAATTCACATGATAAGACCGCGCAGATGTGCAGTAATGGCATGAGAGGCTTGGAGCCCGTCATTCTTCCTCATTTCCTTTAGTACACTACTGTGTTTCGCACTGGCAGTGATTGTGAGAGTTCGTCACGCTAGGGGTGTGAGTTGCAGTTCATCTGGGTCTCCGTTTAGATGCGTGTGTGTAGGTTTACAGTACATATAGTACGATTAGTACACAGTATGCAGTATGCAAGCCAGATTTCTGACACGGCCTCGGTGTGATGTGACAATGTGAATGGAACTAACGGCTCCACTTCTGACTTTGAAAAGGACACTTGTACAGGGACAGGGACAGTCAGGGACAGTCAGGGGACTTCCCAACCTGAAAGAAATTCTACAGTTGGAAGTAGTGCTGTACTATGTCGCAGAGGTACAGTAAGACTTTTACCGGTACTAAGTAGTCTACTTAGTTGTGCATGTAGATCGAAGACAGCAGTGGGATGCTTTTGTACCGATTTAAATAATAATATTCAGTATAAGTGTTGCAAGCTAGAATCAAACCCACGACTTGGTGTTGGAGGCAAATGTGCCAACCAGGTGAGCCATTTGAAGCCAGTTAGAGCTTTTGGAAATACCAGTTTGGAAAACAATGTTCGTTGTCAACGTTATAGTGTACCTTTGTTTTTGTCCATGCGATGTTTGCCAACTAAGACAATTTCTTGGTCATATTAAGTGGACACGAAACAGGAAAAAAAAACAGATCTGGAACTATGACATACTATATGAAAAGGCTGGTTTTTGTTTTCTATAACAAAATCGTTTATGAACATGACCCTGGGGTAGAGTACCTTAAACGTTCACTGACAGATTTATTTACTGAAGTGCTTTTGATGTCGCTGAAGTCCTCAAAGGCTACTACAGCCTTGGGGAAGAAGATAATACACACATAGTTGATACAGCTATTACATCTCATGTTGAGCAGAAATCGTTGGTGGGTCAGTGTTTTTATTGGTCAGCGTTTGGTGAACATTTGATTTGTGAAAATTTGTGTGAAAATTATGAGAGGCGTAGGACACTATTTTGATAAAGCGTTCTACCATTGGAGGTCCCCAACTCGTTTAGATTTTTTCTTCCGTCCATAGGTTCAGAAGAGGCTCAATTGATATCCTGACAAACGAGCTGAGTTGGTTTTGGTACGTTTGCCTCTTCAGGCCACAAATGCAATACAATACCTAGGTCAAAACTCAAGGCCAACTGGACACAATAGAATACGCTTCAACAGTTCTCAGAGGGTCAAAATAATAAGGGTCTGGAAAACTGCTCTTGGACGAGAGAAAAAACAGATATAGCTCGCATTAAACGTGAAGATTGTGCAACTTTATATCCTGTGACATCACATACAGTCATCCTTAAAAGACTTCTAAGAGGCAAGTATCCAATCAAACTATTGATTAACTAAAATAGCTGACTAAATTCAAAGCACAGACACGACCATGCACATGTTAAGGGCTTGAAGAGGTTAGAATAGTATACTGTCGAGTAAGCAGAATATCCTTTGAGAATACATAGGAAGACTAAAGACTTTCTCAATATAGTCAGCTCTATTTACTTTCAGATTCTAAAATGCTAATTAGCATCAAAGTAGACATCAGCTCCTGCTCATCAATTTAAAGAAATGTAACTATTTTATTTATTACTAAATTTGGCTAACATTAGATAGTTAATCCAGAGATTCTTACCTTTGCCTTGATTCAGCAGTCTCTTCCAGATCATCATGGCATTTCCTTGTTTGACTGCTAGGTTTTATGACTCATACTGTGGTACAGTAGTTTGTGGATGTCACTTGTTAAATTCACTTCAATCAGAGTAGATGTTCCTAATGTTTGGTATACTCTGAAAGAAAAGAGAGAGAAAGAGAGAAAGAGAGAAAGAGAGAGAGAGATGCTTAAGCTGAAGAGAACATCTGTAGGAGATGCAGTCTAGATCAGGGTTTCCCCAAGCTCTTTCATGGTTCAAGTGCCTTCTAATGCCAGATATTCACTCATCAGCATACATAAGAGTATTAATGTGTGTTTAATTATATATAATAGCCTATACTCTGGAATGATACAGCACACAGTATGGCGAAGGCCATACATGTATGTAGACAGGGCTCACATAATTCCTCTATAGGTTTTGTCTTTCTAGACAGTTTTTAATAGACACTGTCTGCTTCTACTTGCTCTTTTATGTCTAGGCTGGGTTACTGTAAAAGCACTCTGCAACAACTGCTAATGTAAAAATGGATTGGTGGATCAGTGTGATTATTGGTCAGCTCATTTGTGTCTAGGATGAGTTACTGTAAAAGCACTCTGTGACAACTGCTGATGTTAAAATGGATTGGTGGTGGATTATTGATCAGCGGTAGATGAACACATTGATTTGCTGTTCCAAGGACATTATGGGTAAATTATGGATTATGGACATTATGGATCCACTCATGGATAAACGGACAGAAATGCCATAGCATTTTCTGTAATTTTACTGTTTGGAAATACAGTACAATGTAGAATTATAGTGAAGACATCAAAACTATGAAATAACACATATGGAATCATGTAATAACCAAAAGTGTTAAACAAATCAAAATCTATTTTATATTTGAGAGTAAGTAGCCACCCTTTGCCTTGACAGCTTTGCAGTCTTAGCATTCTCTCAACCAGCTTCATGAGGTAGTCACCTGGAATGAAGTTAATTTGTGGAATTTCTTTCCTTCTTAATGCGTGTAAGCCAATGAGTTGTGTTGTGAAAAGGTAGGGGTGCTATACAGAAGATAGCCCTATTTGGTAAAAGACCAAGTCCATATTATGGCAAGAACAGCTCAAATAAGCAAAGAGAAACAATAGTCCATCATTACTTTAAGACATGAAGGCCAGTCAATCCGGAAAATGTCAAGAACTTTGAAAGTTTCTTCAAGTGCAGTCGAAAAAAACCATCAAGCGCTAGGATGATACTGGCTCTAATGAGGACCGCCACAGGAAAGGAAGACCCAGAGTTACCTCTGCTGCAGAGGATAAGTTCATTAGAGTTAACTGCACCTTAGATTGCAGCCCAAATAAATGCTTCAAGTAACAGACATCTCAACATCAACTGTTCAGGAGACTGCGTGAATCAGTCCTTCATGGTAAAATTGCTGCAAAGAAACCACTACTAAAGGACACCAATAGGAAGAAGAGACTTGATTGGGCCATGAAACACAAGCAAATGGACATTAGACCTGTGGAAATCTGTCCTTTGGTCTGATGAGTCCAAATTTGAGATTTTTGGTTCCAACCGCCATGTCTATGTGAGATGCAGAATAGGTGAACGGATGATCTCTGCATGTGTGGTTCCCACCGTGAAGCATGGAGGAGGAGGTATTATGGTGTGGGGGTGCTTTGCTGATGACAATGTCAATGATTTTATTTAGAATTAAAGGCACACTTAAGAAGTTAAGGTATAGGGGGCAGCATTTTCACTTTTGGATAAATAGCATGCCCAATTTCAACTTCCTGCTATCTATGCCAAGAATGTAAGTTATGCATATTATTAGTATATTTGAATAGAAAACACTTTGAAGTTTCTGAAACTGTTTGAATCATGTCTGAATATAACATAACTTATGTAGCAGGCAAAACCCTGAGGACTAACCGTTCAGAATTTATCTTTTGAGGTCTCACTGTCTGTTCAGTGATTTCTTATTGGGAAACTATATTTCTTAGGCACTTGTTTTCTGTTCCTACCACTTCCACTGGATGTCACCAATCTTTGGAATTTGGTTGAGGTTATTCCTTTGTGCAATGAAGAAGTACGGCCATCTAGGAAATGGGTAACACTGTTGAGAGTTGCGCAAGACTTGAAAAGTAGCGTTGTTTTGTTGTCTTCCTGTATTGAACACAGATAGACCTGTCTTCAATTTGATCGATTCTTAACGTTTAAAAATACCTAAAGTTGTATTACAAAAGTAGTTTGAAATGTTTTGGCAAAGTTTACAGGCAAGTTTTTTTCTGGATCAAACGCGCCAAATAAATTGACATTTTGGATATATATGGACGGAATGAGTCGAACAAAAGGACCAATTGTGATGTTTATGGGACATATTGGAGTGCCAACAAAAGAAGTCAAAGGTAAGGCATGTTTTATTTCTGCGTATTTCTGTGTTTTGTGTAGCACCTGCAGGGTTGAAATATGCTACTCTTTGTTTACTGTTGTGCTGTCATCAGATAATAGCTTCTTATGCTTTCGCCAAAAAGCCTTTTTAAAATCTGACATGTTGGCTGGATTCACGAGATTAGCTTTAATTTAGTATCTTACATGTGTGATTTAATTAAAGTTTGATTTTATAGCATTTTATTTGAATTTGCCGCGCTGCATTTTCCCTGGCTTTTGACCAAGTGGGACGCAAGCGTCCCCTATTCCTTAAGAAGTTAACCAGGTGGCTACCACAGAATTCTGCAGCGATACGCCATCCCATCTGGTTTGCGCTTGTTGAAAAACCTTAGTTTTTCAACAGGACAACCAAAACACACCTCCAGGCTATGTATGTAAAAATGGCTTTTACAAATACGTGATTGATTTGCTGATTGAACCGCTGATTGAACCATTTCACTTAATGCAGCCAGTAAGTCAACCAAATGGTAGTCTTCATCAGTAACTACAAATCCTTTCTGAACTATTTTTTTCTCTCTTCAGTTTCAGCATATGTGCCCCCACTTTTGTACTGCTATGCATATTTTACCGATATCACAGAGCACAGATAGATCATTAGCCATGATGATACAGAGGTGGTCATTCCTGGAAGTCTCTAACAAGCAGCAAATGTGCTTTTGAAAGATACATCACAATTGAGTATTGTAAATATGTAAACGCGATGTTACACACATTATTTGCAAATGGTAGGGATTGGTGTTTGAGGGTAGGAAATGGGTCAAGATGGTAGCTAGGGTCAGAACCTGTTCCAGATTGGTAGCTTTATTTTCTCCCATTATACAGTACCTTGGATTGTGATAATGTACTGTATCCCTCATAAAGAGACTGGATTAGGTCACCGAAGTGCGCTCCAGTGTGGACTTTCACTATTCAGCTGCAGAAACCCGGCTCAGCAATTAACGTACAGTAATGCTACTATGGATTCCGTCACAATAGATTGCCAGTAGGCCATCGTGCGTGCTTATGCTCGCTTATTTTGCCTCCATCTCATTCCCAAAACTAGGCTAGACCTCAGCACTGCTGCCTCTCTGGTAGGGGTAGAATGCTAGCTCATCCATCTCCTGAGCCCTGCATTCATAAAAGTCAGCCTCGATAGTTGGGAATTCATGTGCCCCAGAACCGGGCTCCTCAGCCACGAGAAACGAACATGTATCCTGCCATTTGGGGACTCATTTCAATATGGATCGTGTAACGCTTCTTTCATATCTCAAAAGCTGTGTTGGCGAAGGGGAAGACTGCAGTAGGAAAGCGTGGCTTAAATTGGGAGGACAGTGCCGTTTCAATTAAGTGTGACATATTCGGAAAACCCTGGCACAGGAGCATATCAACCAATGTACTCTACGCTGTACATTCACTGTACCTTATCTTTATCTTCCATATAGCCTAGCTCAGGGATGGTCAATTACAGTCCTCGGGGTCTTGATTGGTGTCACACTTTTCCCCCAGCCCTATAGCCAACACACCAGATTAAACTTATTGCATTCTAAAACTGATTTGTTGATTATTGGAGTCAGGTATGACAACAGTGGATGGGGGAAAAGTGGGTCACCAATCAGGTCACCGTGGACTAGAGTGTGTCTGGTCTAGCTCGTCACTCTTTCATGGTGGATGATGAATTTGGATGCCCTGAACGAAAGCTTTGAATCGTTAACTTCACTTCCCTGCCTCTTGACTCTGCTGAATTAAACAAGCCCCTTTGTTTCACCTCCATGCCTAGCACAATGGCTCTTTTCAAGAACCGGCTATCATGGCAGATAATTGCAGGCAAAAAGCGGGCAAACTGCTTACAGTCTTATCATGTAATTAGGAAGGCTCCTCAAACACCAATTAAAAACAGTCTGTTGAGAAAGGGAGATGAAACAACAAACAGAGGCTGCTGTGGTTAATTTTTCCCAAACTAATTTGAAGGGCTTGTTCTGCAACACAAATCAATCATTGTCTCAAAGCTCTCTTATGTAATGTTGTAGTATTGAAAAGGGGAGCCTTTTTGATGTTACAATAAGCGGTAACAAAGGAGTTTAGAATGATACAAAACTGTTCATGCTGTCCGATTGTAGGCTACTGTAATTGACGATCAGAATATGGTGGAGAAAAAAAAATGTCATCAAGTAGAAAGTGAAGGATGAAATTATGTCAATTAATGTTGGGTGTCGCTTTTCGCCATACACAGGCACATCTCAATTAGTGTGGTGTGAAATTATACGTTCCAGCTGCGTAGAGCTGGCATGAAGAAAGGCAGGATCAGGGTCCCTGTTATGACTATCTAAAGGGAATACATCGATTTGAATGGTCTTGGGAATGAGAAATAATGGACACCCCAACAAATTAGTGGATTCGGCTATTACAGCCACACCCGTTGCTGACAGCTGTATAAAATTGAGCACACAGCCATGCAATCTCCATAGACAAACATTGTCAGTAGAATGGCTTTACTTAAGAGCTCAGTGACTTTCAATGTGACACCGTCATAGGATGCCACCTTTCCAACAAGTCAGTTCGTCAAATTTTTGCCCTGGTAGAGCTGCCCCGGGCAACTGTAAGTGCGGTTATTTTGTAGTGGAAACGTCTAGGAGCAACAACAGCTCAGCCGTAAAGTGGTAGGCCACACAAGCTCACAGAACTGGACCGCCAAGTGCTAAAGCACGCAGCAACACTCACTACCGAGTTCCAAACTGCCTATGGAAGCAATGTCAGCACAAAAACTGTTAGTCAGGAGCTTCATGAAATGGGTTTCCATGGCTCAGCAGTAGTGGAAACTAATTATCTGGAGTGATGAATCACCATCTTGCAGTCCGACGGACGAATCTGGGTTTGATGGATGCCCGAATGCATAGTGCCAACTAAAGTTTGGTGAAGGAGGAATAATGGTCTGGGGCTGTTTTCACGGTTCCCTTAGTTCCAGGGGCTGTTTTTCAGTGAAGAAAAGGCCAGAGTCCCGGAGTCGCCTCTTCACTGTTGACGTTGAGACTGGTGTTTTGCGTGTACTATTTAATGAAGCTGCCAGTTGAGGACTTGTGAGGCATCTGTTTCTCAAACTAGACACTCTAATGTACTTGTCCTCTTGCTCAGTTGTGCACCGGGGTCTCCCACTCATCTTTCTATTCTGGTTAGGGCCAGCTTGCGCTGTTCTGTGAAGGGAGTAGTACACAGCGTTGTACAAGATCTTCAGTTTCTTGGCAATTTCACACATGGAATAGCCTTCATTTCTCAGAACAAGAATAGACTGACAAGTTTCAGAAGAAAGTTTTGTTTCTGGCCATTTTGAGCCTATAATCGAACCCACAAATGCTGATGCTTCAGATACTCAACTAGTCTAAAGAAGGCCAGTTTAATTGCTTCTTTAATCAGAACAACAGTTTTCAGCTGTGCTAACATAATTGCACAACGTGCCATTGGAACAGAGGAGTTATGGTTGCTGTAGATAGTCCGTTAAAGATTTGCCGTTTCCAGCTACAATAGTCATTTGCAACATTAACAATGTCTACACTGTATTTCAGTTCAATTTGATGTTATTTTAATGGACAAAAAACAAGGACATTTCTCAGTGGCACCAAACTTTTTGAACGGTAGTTTATGTTTTCAGAAATGTTCACAAATAATAAAAAATGAAAAGCTGAAATGTCTTGAGTCAATAAGTATTCAACCCCTTTCTATGGCAAGCCTAAATAAGTTCAGGAGTAAAAACAATTCACCTAATAAATTGCATAGCCTCCCTCTGTGTGCAATAATAGTGTTCAACAAAAATTGTCAAAGAAATTAACTGTATGTCTTGAATACAAAGTGTTATGTTTGAGGAAAATCCAACACAACACGTCACGGAGTACAACTCTTCATATTTTCAAGCCTGTTGGTTGCTGCATCATGTTATGGGTATGCTGGTCATCGGCAAGCACTACAGAGTTTCTTATAGGATATAAAGAAACGGAATAGAGGAAATCCTGGCTCAGTCTGCTTTCCAACAGACACTGGGAGATAAATTCACATTTCAGCAGGACTATAACCCAAACACAAGCCCATATATAAACTGGAGTTGCTTACCAAGACAACATTGAATGTTCCCGAATGTTCTAGTTACAGTTTTGACTTAAATGGGCTTGTAAGGTCTATGGTAAGACTTGAAAATGTCTGTCTAGCATTGATCAACAACCAACTTGACAGACCTTAAATTTTTTTTGAAGAATAACGTGCTAATATTTTACAATCTAGGTGTGCAGAGCTCTTAGAGACTTATCCAGAAAAACTCACAGCTATAAATCGCTGCCAAAGGTGAGTCTAAAATGTATTTACTCAGGGCTGTGAATATTTATGTAGATAAGATATTTCTGTATTTAATTTTCAATACATTTACAAAAAATTCTAAAAACATGTTTTCACTCTGTTATTATTGTGTGTAGATGGGTGAGAAATTCAAAATGTGGAATAAGTCAAGGGGTGTGAATACTTTCTGAAGGCACTGTAACACAACAGATTTTGTGACAAAACCATCAGTAGAGTTGAAAATGCGATGGAAACCCATTTAACTTGTTTACTTCATTTGTTACATGACATGACACTCCAGCATGACAATGCCACCAGCCATACTGCTCATTCTGTGTGTGATTTCCTGCAAGACAGGAATGTCAATGTTCTGCCAATGGCCAGCGAAGAGCCCGGATCTCAATCCCATTGAGCACGTCTGGGACCTGTTGGATTGGAGGGTGAGGGCTAGGGCCATTCCCCCCCAGAAATGTCCGGCAACTTGCAGGTAACAATTCACAGCAAGAACTGGCAAATCTGGTGCAGTCCATGAGGAGGAGATGCACAACAGTAGTTAATGAAGCTGGTGGCCACACCAGTTACTTTTGACCCCCCTTTGTTCAGGGACACATTATTCAATTTCTGTTAGTCACATGGAACTTGTCTGTGGAACATGTTCAGTTATGTTTCAGTTGTTGAATCTTGTTGTGTTCATTCAAATATTTACTCATGTTAAGATTGCTGAAAATAAATGCAGTTGACAGTGAGAGGATGTTTCTTTTTTTGCTGAGTTTATGTCCTGCCTTGGTATAGGCTCTCAGATGAAATAGACAATGATATCATGATGGATATACACGGACGTTTTGTAAATTACCTTGGGAATAATGGACGATATAGCTGAGTTAGTTTTCCCAAGGTAATGTACAGAACGGAGGTGTTTATCCCACGTTTTCCACAGTTGCCAAAGTAAACAATATGAAAGCATACATTTACCGGTAGAAATAAATTTTTTCGTAGATTTTTTTCATTTTTATAAGCAAATTCATACTTTCTCATCTTTTGCTTGCTCAATATTTACGGACGCGACCCAGTCGTTTGCTCTTTATGTTCCGTTGCCCTGCTCAGTAGCAACGTTCTCATCCCTTGCTTTCTGCTACTGTAGCTAGCCAACTAGCTATAACTACACAGTCACAACCTCTGTAGCCAAAATAACAAAAATGTATTCCATTGCCTTTGTTTAAGCTGTTTATTCTGCTTATACTACGGTTACCAAAGAAAACAATACTAAGCACACATTTACCGGTAGAAAAGAAAACAAATTGTATTTTCATTTATATAAGCAAATTCATACTTTCTCATCTTTTGGCTCCTAGACCCAGTCGTTCGTTCGATTAGTTCGACATTGATGGACGCGATCCAGTCATTAATTCTTTATGTTCCATTACCATGCTCGCTGGCATCGTTCTTATCCCTTGCTTGCTAGCTAGTCAACTACAGTAGCTACGGCTAACGCAGTCAAGACCTCTGCAGCCAGAATAACAGCCGGTGTTTTCTATTGACATTAATTTGGATACATCCATAACAATGAGCTGTTTATTATTATAAACAGCAGTGCGTATGGGATTGCAAAATACATATAGCCTATCTATTAACTTGACTACTATGTCCAATTAAATGAGAGATGCGCATGGTAATTTGTTGTACGGCTACTTTGGGAATATGAACCCATCAAGGTCAGAAAAGGTGAGGAATTTATTCAGCAATGGTTATGAAAATAAAGTCAATGGCAAAAGATTCCTATCTAATTATTTTAGATACTAATAATAAAACACAGATTTTCGCTATTCTCACTAACTGAAAATGGCTACATTCTTGTTAATGTTTTCTTGTTTGAAGTTCCATTTTCAATTTGAAGACAATAGTTGATGTGTTTTTATCTGGTTTGTTTATGCATAATTTTTCATACAAATGTTAAGCCCAGTTGCTTAAAATCTATTAAAAATAGATTTTTAATTTAGGCAGTTTCTGTTTGTATGTTTGTTTGTGTGTGTGTGTGTTAAATCATATTAACTGGCATATCTACAACTGTGCCTACAGTGACAAAAATGTAAACTGCACACATACATCCCAATTTTATTTTTTGACTTCAACCGCCAATATATTTATGGCATTAAAATGGAGGCACAGCTTCTCCCAGCAACTTTTGCAACTTTTGCATTTTGATGCTCAAAACTTGTGGCCAATCTTTATTTAAAAGTAAATGTTATTTATAAATGCTTGCTGTAAAATCTGATAAATGGTCTGACTGAGAACGCCCAGTTTATTGACATCAAGAGTTTGAATCTGTTTGCTCTTTTCCCTGGCACAAAGAGAGTTTTGTGGGTGTGTAATCAATAGTAATAAGTATGTATTGTTCCTTGTTCAAGGGATGTTGTATGGGACTAAAGAAATAAACATAATCATGACTTGGCAAAGAAGGAGCTCCTCGCTGACTTGACAAAATACGTTTGGAATAGAGGATAATTTACTGTGTGTGTTTGTGTGTAAGAGAGAGAGAGAGACTGAGAGAGAGAGAGTAAAGGAGTGAGGAAAAGCGGTTAGTTGTAAGTGTGTTGTTGTGGTGGGTGGTGCGTATTACCATGTACACACACACACAGAGGTCTGGCCTGTCTGAGCCCTGTCTGTGGTCTTGTTTGTCACTGTGCTATCACCAGGTAGTCAAATTTGATTTGAGACTGAGGCATCATGGGACGCCAGGGAGCCAACTGGCCTGTGGGTGGAACCGGGTGATAGCACAGTGCCAAACAAGGCCGTCAAATCCAATTTTACTGGTCACATACACATGGTTAACAGATATTATTGCGAGTATAGCGAAATGCTTGTGCTTCTAGTTCTGACAGTGCAGCAAAATCTAACAAGTAATCTAACAATTCCACAACAACTACCTAATACGCACAAATCTAAGTAAAGGAATTGAATAAGAATATATACATATAAATAAAGTGCTCAAAAAAATAAAGGGAACACTAAAATAACACATCCTAGATCTGAATGAATGAAATATTCTTATTAAATACTTTTTTCTTTACATAGTTGAATATGCTGACAACAAAATCACACAAAAATTATCAATGGAAATCAAATTTATCAACCCATGGAGGTCTGGATTTGGAGTCACACTCAAAATTAAAGTGGAAAACCACACTACAGGCTGATCCAACTTTGATGTAATGTCCTTAAAATAAGTCAAAATGAGGCTCAGTAGTGTGTGTGGCCTCCACGTGCCTGTATGACCTCCCTACAATGCCTGGGCATGCTCCTGATGAGGTGGTGGATGGTCTCCTGAGGGATCTCCTCCCAGACCTGGACTAAAGCATCCACCAACTCCTGAACAGTCTGTGGTGCAACAGATGGATGGAGCGAGACATGATGTCCCAGATGTGCTCAATTGGATTCAGGTCTGGGGAACGGGCGGGCCAGTCCATAGCATAAATGCCTTCCTCTTGCAGGAACTGCTGACACACTCCAGCCACATGAGGTCTAGCATTGTCTTGCATTAGGAGGAACCCAGGGCCAACCGCACCAGCATATGGTCTCACAAGGGGTCTGAGGATCTCATCTCGGTACCTAATGGCAGTCAGGCTATCTCTGGCGAGCACATGGAGGGCTGTGCGGCCACCCAAAGAAATGCCACCCCACACCATGACTGACCCACCGCCAAACCGGTCATGCTGGAGGATGTTGCAGGCAGCAGAACATTCTCCACGGTGTCTCCAGACTGTCACGTCTGTCACATGTGCTTAGTGTGAACCTGCTTTCATCTGTGAAGAGCATAGGGCGCCAGTGGCGAATTTGCCAATCTTGGTGTTCTCTGGCAAATGAAAAACGTCCTGCACGGTGTTGGGCTGTAAGCACAACCCCCACCTGTGGACGTCGGGCCCTCATATACCACCCTCATGGAGTCTGTTTCTGACCGTTTGAGCAGACACATGCACATTTGTGGCCTGCTGGAGGTCATTTTACAGGGCTCTGGCAGTGCTCCTCCTGCTCCTCCTTGCACAAAGGCAGAGGTAGTGGTCCTGCTGCTGGGTTGTTGCCCTCCTACGGCCTCCTCCACGTCTCCTGATGTACTGGCCTGTCTCCTAGTAGCGCCTCCATGCTCTGGACACTACGCTGACAGACACAGCAAACCTTCTTGCCACAGCTCGCATTGATGTGCCATCCTGGATGAGCTGCACTACCTGAGCCACTTGTGTGGGTTGTAGACTCCGTCTCATGCTACCACTAGAGTGAAAGCACCCCCAGCATTCAAAAGTGACCAAAACATCAGCCAGGAAGCATAGGAACTGAGAAGTGGTCTGTGGTCACCACCTGCAGAACCACTCCTTTATTGGGGGTGTCTTGCTAATTGCCTATAATTTCCACCTGTTGTCTATTCCATTTGCACAACAGCATGTGCAATTTAGTGTCAATCAGTGCTGCTTCCTAAGGGGACAGTTTGATTTCACAGAAGTGTGATTGACTTGGAGTTACATTGTGTTGTTTAAGTGTTCCCTTTACTTTTTTTGAGCAGTGTATATGGATGAGCAATGAGCAGCAAGATGCAATAGATGGTATAAAATAGAGTATATACTGTAAATATGAGAATTGAGTAATTGAGTAATTCAATTCATTATTAAAGTGGCATTATTGAAATGACTAGTGATCCATTTATTAAAAGTGGCCAATGATTTCAAGTCTGTATGAAGGCAGCAGCCTCACTGTGTTAGTGATGGCTGTTTTACAATCTGCTGGCCTTGAGATAGAAGCTATCTTTCAGTCTCTCGGTCCCAGCTTTGATGCACCTGTACAGACCTCGCCTTCTGGATGGTAGCGGGGTGAACACGCTGTGGCTCGGGTGGTTGTTGTCCTTGATTATCTTTTTAGCCTTCCTGTGACATCGGGTGCTGTAGGTGTCCTGGTGGGCTGGTAGTTTGCCCCCGGTGATGCGTTGTGCAGACCACACCACCCTCTGAAGAGCCCTATGGTTAAAGGCGGTGCAGTTACCGTACCAGGCAGTGATGCAGCCCGCCAGGATGCTCTCCATTGTGCATCTGTAAAAGTTTGTGAGGCTTTTAGGTGACAAACGAAATTTATTCAGCCTCCTGAGATTGAAGAGGCGCTGTTGCACCTTCTTCACCACACTATCTGTGTGGGTGGACCATTTCAGTTTATCTGTGATGTGTACGCCGAGGAACTTAAAACTTTCCACCTTCTCCACTGCTGTCCCGTATATGTGGATAAGGGGGTGCTCCCTCTGCTGTTTCCTGAAGTCCACGATAATCTCCTTTGTTTTGTTGACGTTGAGTGAGATGTTGTTTTCCTGGCAACACACTCCGAGTGCCCTCACCTCCTCACTATAGGCTGTCTCGTCGTTGTTGCTAATCAAGCCTACTACTGTTGTGTCATCTGCAAACCTGATGATTGAGTTGGAGGTGTGCATGGCCACACAGTCATGGATGAACAGGGAGTACAGGAGGGGGCTGGGCACACACCCTTATGTGGCTCCAGCACCCTTATGGGCCTCAAGCTTAATGATGAGCTTAATGATGAGGGTACTATGGTGTTGAATGCTGAGCTGGCCATGACATGTAAGACCCATGAGGCGGCACACGATTGGCCCAGCGTCATCCGGGTTAGGGGAGGGTTTGGCTGTCCGGGATTTCCTTGTCCTATCGCGCTCTATCGACCTGTTGTGGCGGACCGGGCACCTGCAAGCTGACTTCGGTCGCCAGCTGGATGGTGTTTCCTCCGACACATTGGTGTGGTTGGTAGGGAAGTTGCAGCGATGGGACAAGACAGTAACTACCAATTGTGGAAAAATAATAATAATAGTAATTATTCTGCCCCTAGCCACTTGGTAATTAGATCTAACTCTTCCCTGGCTGATAAATTCAAATCTCTGATCGCATTGAGAAAGGATGCTTTCCATGCCCAATCATTTTCAGGGCGATCATCAAACTTCAGGAGTCCGGAACTCACCATCTCACGTCGTAGGAGGTACTTGGTGAGGTCTGGTGCCACTTGTGACTCAGGGAAGTTGTGTGTGTGTGACTGGAAGTGGGCTTGCTTTCCATTTCCACCATGCTGCTGTTCATTTCTTTTGAACGGAGAGTCTCTGCTCATGTTCTGTTGTTTGCTACTTTCTGGATTATGGCATGTAGCTGGGTCAACACTAAGCTCTTGTTTCTCCACTTCAAATGGAAGTTCAGCAAAGTAGGGCCTAGCATGTTGTTGCACATACTCACATGTACGTTGGACTGGACTTAAGGGCTGTGTCCCTGTGTCTAGTTCTTTGCGAAGCTCTCTGCGTTCTGATCCTACAACTTCTTCAAAGGCTGCAGCTTCAGCCAACGCAGCAGCAGCTGCTCTCTCAACTTGGAGAACATATAAACTTGCCTCGAGGTCAGCTTTTTGCTTCAACAAGCTGGCCTCTATTTCTGCCTTTTATTTCACAGAAGCTTCCTTCTCAGCATAAGAGACTTGTGCGCGTGCTGCATCCGCCTTGGCGCGTGCTTTGATGGCTGCAGAACTCGCCGTTGAGGATCTTGCTTGACTGTTTTGATGACCTTGATCTTGTAGATTGAGACTTGGTCCCAATGTGCTGGAGAGGCTCTTTCATCTCTCTCTGTTGAACACCTGGCTCTGGTTGTTGCATCATAGACTGCTGGTCTTCCCTAGGAAGAGAGGCTTTGTTTGCTGATGAACGTAGAAACAAAACCACCGTGTGTGGTTATTCTTGAGCTTGAGCCCGATGTGATGATGTTTTTTCACTATTCTGCCCTTGAGTTGCATTCCCATGCAAAACTAGACAGATAGCTAACAACTAAGTCTTCAATAAAACTCCCAAGGCGTGACTTTTCTTGAATGAATATATTGAAAACGTTTATGTTGTGAAACTGCAAAATACATACAGAAAAGAATATACTTTAGTATACAATTCACACCGACATACTGTAGCTGTACATTAAACATTTGAAGTTGCATAAATACAAAGCACGTGCTAAGGTACCATGCATCTGGCATGATGCCAAACCACATAGCTAATTGTTACTCATATGGTAATTGGCTCCTTTCATTACTCTAATGTACAACCATTTATGTAGAATAACAAAGCATATTACACTAGGAACAGTAACAAAACTACAGTATTGTATATTTTACAATTCGTTTGCATGACGCACGAGCAAAGTAATACAGCTAACGACATACATTTAAAGGCATTGCAATTTGTGAGTAAATGCAACCAACATTGATATGTAAGCAACTCTGTCAATAACAAGATTATCATCATTAGCTAAATGCTTGAATCGAACTTACAAACAAATATTTTCCAAGGCTGAAGCGTGACAAGAAATAACTACATTGAAAGACCTGCACCATAGCGTTGTTTGTAGCTGCTTCTATGCGTGCAAAACTAATTCTGTACTTCCTGTTTGCGTCGTCTTTCTAAGTACCAGAAAGCGCCTCTAGGGGGCAAATAACACCATTGAACACAATGAAAATCCAATTTAACCATTGTAATAAAATAATCTGTTACCTTCTAACAGGATGGTAGCACAGTAATAATAATAATAACAAATAAAACGTTTCTCAGAGTTAATGAGCCAATAATGGGTGTCAATGTTGTGAGATTGCCATTTTCAAAACTTGGAACTTCCTAACACTCACTTATTTTTTACTAGTACAGATGAACTCTGGAGGGCAGTTACAGAGAGTTTCATGTAAAGGTCATAGGAGGCTGGAATGGAACTGAAGCACTGTCTTGTTCCATTTTACATAAGGGGAGAGAGGACAGAGGATATATTGAGATAGAGGATGCATGCGTGGGATAACTCAAGCATAACAGCAGCCAGTGAGGTGGATGCTAGGAGCTGGCACACACATCTTCCTTATTACTGTGGGAGAACCCACTGAAAGTGGTTGAATGAAAAGGTAATTGAAAATAGTCAAACACAATTGGATACAGTGAGGCAGTGAAACATAGTTATACCCTAGGAATCCAAAATGGCATTTTCTAAATTGATCACACGATGCATTGAGAAATGTCCTTTCACTTCACATTCGGCACTCAAGCCCCGGAATACTTTCCTATTTGCACGAACATTACCTAGTATGATATCATCTCATAATGTCCTATTATGTGTTGCCGCATCAACAAGATGATTTAGTAGCACATTATTATAGTACTGTAGCTGTCATTATTCTACATGCAAAGCACATTTTCACTTCTACTGTTTTCATAATTTTCACTTCTGTTTCTTTTCTTCCACTTCAACTTACTGTACTTTCCAAAAACCATAAAAAGAAGCTTGATCACCAGATGCCAGAAAAGTCTACTCAAGAGCATAACCTCTACAGGTTTCATCATTTCCTACATGCTACTTACTTATCTCCCTCTCCGCCTTGTACCATATCATGTAAATTAAAGCCTTCCTCCGGCTATGATATATCCATGTGTGGTTGAAGAGGCTGCCATGGAAAAGGTCAGTCACGACAAGTCCTGGCAAGGAGTTCTCGTCAGAGACGACTGGTAGTATAAATAGAAAACCAGCAGCAGCCCAGTCTATTACTTATTAATCCCTCTCTTCCAAATCCCCACGGAAATATTGCCTCTGATCCGCCTGACAGGCAGTTGAGATTATGGTGTAAACTCAGAGTAAGTAGCAATTAAAAGGCAATATCAGCTCGAAAAACACAACGCCACAAAACACATTCATCACCTTATCCTACTTCCTGCTTTTCCAATAACACTGTAATATATTTTTTAATTAAAGGTTTGGTGTCTATGAGAGGGAGTTAATGCCTTTAAATTTGTTTGAAATTATACTATGTATGTAGGATGAGCTAATGGCAGCTTCCTTCACTTTCAAACAGTATCCAACAAATTGTGTTTTAGTCACTTCTATGCAACCCCTTTGTTGAAGTGAACCTTCAGACAGGAAATTGTCAACTCTTCAATGAACGTCTTGAGGATGAATCATCCCACACTCTTCATTTGTTTACGCACTAGCGAAGCCTTTACTCTAAATTTAGTTCAGAGAGGCTAGCAGATAGCTGCCTGCGTGAGCACTCCAATCTGCTAGCGACCCGGGAATGTGTTGGGAATGAGGACGGATGACGTGATTAGGTGTGTCTCACAGCTCCTCATGTAATCAGGGGGCCTCAGTGCCCATCTAATTGTGACTGAGGAGCCTCAAGTTTAGTCCCCGGTTCTGGTGACGACCAGTTAAGGAAAAGAGCCTTTCCATGATGAACTCCTCACCTCCGTCCAGGTTTGGTTGATTTGTGCCGGCAGGCTGACATTTACATGGCTAGGAGGTACTGCGTCATTACCATCACTCTCCATCAAAAACCAGCGACGCCAACTAACAGCCTTGGAGAATTGTGATTGTGGCACAGTACTTTTTTTCTTCTAATTTAGAACAGTGCCTCATTGATGGATAATTGTCCAATTATGATAGAATTGTTGTGGTCGGGCTCTGAAGTAATGAAATAGATGACAGAGGGATAGGGAAGGGCTTGCTTCATTCGTCAGCTTTAAAAGTAGCAATGAAGAGTAGGCAGAACACCAGAAAGCTATCCTTTTCCTATTCGTGGATCAATGGTTGGGTGGAAGCCATCCCCCTGTAACAAATCTGTGGACGCCGTGTGGGAGGAAATGTCTTGGAATCCCACTGCTTTGTGTCCCCAATGCATATCAGGTGTCACATTATTAACGTTCCTTTGACACAGTAAAATGTCATTGGAAGCACCTATCAATTCCAATTATTGCAGGAACACGGAAAGCCTCCCTGTCTTTCGACTAACGTAACATGCTTTCTCCATCATGTTTCCCAGCTTTTTTAAGTGGTGATGAAGGAAGGCCCTGGCATGATAGCAGGATGTTGCTAAATGCCTCTCTGAAATTAGATCCTAATAATTTGTCAAGAGCCAAAGCATTTTGCTGTGCATTTTACTGTGCGAGCATGTCCCTGCATAATCTGACATGAAACATCAGCCATGTAAATAGACAGTAAGTGAGTTTGCCAGGGGGTGAGATTTCAATAAATTTGTGTAATTACATGAGATGCTAATGGGCTGCTAGCTAACATGCTAATACATGTTTAGTGAGGAACGAATTAGCCTTACATTGGCTACGGAAAGAACAATTCATCGGTATCTTAGCTTGCTCAGCATGCGGCATGAATGGACGGTGTTGTCCCTAATCTGTTTTCCAGATGTGAGGCTTAGTGTGTGGCCGGCGGCCATATCGGGACATCCATCTCCATTTGGTAAGGGCCTCGGAACTCAGCCAGGTTCAGGTCGGTATATACATTGCCCAGGATACAACGAGGCACTCAGTAAACCATGCCTGACTTGTTAATGCCAAGTTCCCTGGAAAGGATGACAATGGGCCACACTGACCCTCCATCACAGGGAGCGATACCCTGTCACAGATGTCAGAGGGGATTACAATGACAAAATCAAGGCCAGCTCGCAAATGATGCCATTCGACGCCCTGGACAATGTGCCCAAGCGTTTTCCCATTTTGCAAAATTGCATGTTTCTAGTTAAACTGGCCAGCATCTTTAGAGAGATGAGTCAACCCACACAGATGCATCTCCCTGCACATATGATAAAACTGGCCGCCTGACTGCCAGACAGTGATGCCTGGCCATCCGGTTGAATTTGATCTTCCCCAGCCTCCATTAAGATCAATGGTTTTGGAGAGGTCGTTTATCTTCGGACGGATTTCTTTTGATTGTGGCACAGGGGTAATGAGCTTCCCACGCACGGCCTTACACGTGCGCACATACGCCCGCAGACACACACACACAAGAGACACAGAGCCTCTACCCTTTGAAAGTGTACAGATTCAAAGCCATGTAGGTCAATTATTATTTCTAACAGTAGGAGACCACCATGAAACAGCGTTTTACTCTGTACGCTCATACTTAACATGCAAGGAATTGGGATATTACAATTGGGGAGTAGAGTGGGTTTGACTGGGTGAATAGCTGTTTTTGTAGATAAATGATTTTGCAGCCCATGCAGGTTAAACTGTACAGTATATTTTAATGAAACCACAGGGGAGTCGTTCTGTTCAAAATTTTCATGGCAGGAAGCCACACTATTAAAGGTCCAATGAAGCCATTTTTATCTCAATATCAAATAATTTCTGGGTAACTTACTGTACTGTGATTTTTTTTCTTCCAATTAAAATGGTCAAAAAGAAGGGAAAAAAAGCTTCTTAGCAAAATGTAATGTCTTAAGCAAGAATTTCCCTAGGATGGTCTGGGAGTGGTCTGAGTAGGGAGGGGAAAACGGAAAACGAACTGTTATTGGCAAAGACATTTGGAATTCTCTTTCTTTCTTATTGGTCTATTAATTAATTTACTACCTGGTGATGTCACCAGGTAGGCCAAAACTCCATCCCACCTAAACAGGCTGACATTTCAGGTAGTCTTTTCAAACAGATCTTACAATAAAAGGGCAATATCATAATTTTCAGAGTATTAATCCAACCTCATAGTGTGAAATATATATATATATATTTTTTGAATAGTGTTGAAAATGAAAGGCCTCCACTTTTCCAAGTTGAATTACTGACATGGCTGCCTGAGAGGGTGGAATGTGAACTCACTGACTCCTGACTCTTCAAATGCTCTGGAAACATGAGCAACCAAAATGCATCGCTAAGTGCAAGACAATGTTTTAATGGACCCCAATGGACGTAAACAACATACAAGATTGATGAAAGGAAAAGAAGCATCAAAACATAGTCGGCATTGACCTTTACATTGTCATATGACTACAGTTTATTTGATGTATTTGACATAACATTGACTTAATTACTTGCCAGTATTTACAGTATGTTTATTTTTAACTAGGCTACATTATGAATACACATTTTCAAAGGTATTATTTGAATATCTGACATGCAATTGACGAACAAAGTTATTACATAAAACTTTTATCTAAAGTGTGTTCTGAGTGATTAGTGCTTTTTGAGGTCGGTTCGGTTTTGGTTCGATTATAAAGTATATATTTATTTTGAAATTCACGTTTTTTGATTTCGTTTTTTTTTTAAGACATTAAATGCACGTTGCATTATGTGGGTTGAATTCTGTAACAACACAGAATAAAACAATGAATAAAAGTCCCATTATGGTAGTGACTGCCCATTACTGATTATCAATTATTCACCATAATTTTTTCTGTGCACATTGAGCTCACAGAAAAAAAACAAATGAAATGGAATTCAAATAATTGAACCGATATCTGTCAATTAGTTGTTTAACAACTGAAAAAAATAACCGAAATGTTGATTAATTGCTCAGCACTAGTTGTGAGAGAGTACCCTGGTGGCAATTTCAAATTAAAACAAATTGTACTTAAGGCAAATGGTGCTGCTCATAGCCTTTTATTTAACAAGGTTCACAGTTCCATCATGTATGAAGACACTGCCAACAGAAATTATTAGTTCTGTTGTTTAGACATAATGCTAATAGATTTCATCATCAAAAATATATAATTGTTATTTTGAATACAACAGCTGGGAGTTTTTATCAACAGTTAAACAGTTAAATGGCTTTCTATTTATATCAGTTGGCAGAGAGTGAGAGAGAGCTAGAGAATAGTTATTGTGCTTGGTGTTCTGCATTTTACTTAATGGCTTTTCAAAGTGTTTACGTAATCACTTGCTTCTGTCTGTGCAGTGGTGCACAGACAAAATTCTTGGCCTGATTCTGCCGATCTGTACAGACAGCATTAACCAAAATAGGCACACATTCATATAGCCTGCCTTGGATGAGATGCTTGACAAACAGACTGAACATACTGTGTCGACTGAGTCAGCCAGGGCAATGCTACTGCTTCAAGGCCCCTGTGTGACCACAGATAACGTTCAAATGATCGATGAGTGCAGTTCAACTGGACAGTCTCTCTCTTCTCTTGATCCTCTCTCTGCAATAAACTGGGGGCGACAGGTAGCCTCGATGATAGAGCGTTAGGCCAGTTACTTCAAGGTCGCTGGTTTGAATACTGAATCCGACAAGGTGAAAAAAATATGTGTCTGTGCCCTTGAGCAAGGCACTTAACCCTAATTACAAGCAGCAGCCTACCCTGTTTGCGCAGCAGGATTCTTCTGAACAATCATCCATTAAGGTGTGGGTCCACGGAATGAGAGCGAGACAGAGACTCACTCCTGAGCACAGGGAGGTAGCGCTGATGCTAGCACAAAAGCTAATTCCCCTGCCCCTCATCTACTGATGCTGTTTTCAGATGCTTTAAGTCTGTCAAGGTTACAAGAGCCATGTGGCCCTGTTACAGCAGGTGACTCACACTACTGTTGACCAGGAGTGTTGTGTGTGTGCAGAGGGGATGACTGAATTAAGACACAATCAAAGGAGCAATAAAGTCAACTGTTCTGGCATCAGACTGAGGATTTGTGTTCAGTGGTGTACCACCATTTTTTGGGGGGAAAACAGCTAACTTCGTACAATTCTAATAAATTCAAATCACATTTTATTTGTCACATCCTTTGTAAACAGCAGGTGTAAACAGCAGGCTTTGTAAACACTGTTAGTCAATAGTGAAAAGCTTACTTATGGGTACTTTTCCAACAACGAAGAGTTAAAGATAAAAAATATCAAATAGAAATGTAAATACTGACAAGAGGAATAACTATAAATAACTACAAATAACTATAAAGAGTAAAAGTAACATCGCTATATACAGGGAGTACCGCTACCGAGTCGATGTGCAGGGGTACGAGGTAATTGAGGTAGGTAGTAGGTAATTGAGGTAGCTTAGGTAGGGTAAAGTGACTGGGCAACAGGATAGATAATAGATTGAGCAGCAGTGTGTGTGTGTGTGTGTGTGTGTGTGGGGGGGGGGGGTTTGGGGTGTCAGTGTACGTATGTGTGAATGTGTGCATAGAGTAAGTGAAAGAGAGTTAATTTAAAAAAAGGGTCAATGCAGGTAGTCCGGGTAGCCATTTGATTAGCTATTTAACAGCCTTGTTTAGTAGTCTTATGGCTTGGGGGTTGAAGCTGTTCAGTGTACTGTTGGTTCCAGACTTGGTGTACTGGTACCTCTTGCCGTGCAGTAGCATATGCCCCTCCCCAATTTTTTACAAATAAAATAAAACAATTTTATATATATATATATATATATATATAATAATGCATATATATACAGTATAGAGTTGAAGTTGGAAGTTTACATACACATAGGTTGGAATCATTAAAATTTCTTGTTAACAAACTATTGTTTAGCAAGTCGGTTAGGACATCTACTTTGTGCATGACACAAGTAATTTTTCCAACAATTGTTTACAGACAGATTATTTGATTTATAATTCACTGTATCACAATGACAGTGGGTCAGAAGTTTACAAATACTAAGTTGACTGTGCCTTTAAACAGCTTGGAAAATTCCAGAGAATGATGTCATGGCTTTAGAAGCTTCTGATAGGCTGATTGACATAATTTGAGTCAACTGGGGGTGTACCTGTGGATGTATTTCAAGGCCTACCTTCAAACTCAGTGCCTCTTTGCTTGACATCATGGGAAAATCTAAAGAAATCAGCCAAGATTTCTAAAATAAATTGTAGACCTCCACAAGTCTGGTTCATCCTTGGGAGCAATTTCCAAACGCCTGAAGGTACCACGTACATCTGTACAAACAATAGTGGGACCACGCAGCCGTCATACTGCTCAGGAAGGAGATGCGTTCTGTGTCCTAGAGGTGAACGTACTTTGGTGCGAAAAGTGCAAATCAATCCCAGAACAACAGCAAACGACCTTGTGAAGATGCTAGAGGTACAAACAGGTACAAAAGTATCCATGTCCACAGTAAAACAAGTCCTATATCGACATAACCTGAAAGGCCTCTCAGAAAGGAAGAAGCCACTGTTCCAAAACCGCCATAAAAAAGCCAGACTACGGTTTGCAACTGCACATGGCGACAAAGATCGTACTTTTTGGAGAAATGTCCCCTGGTCTGATGAAACAAAAATAGAACTGTTTGGCCATATTGACCATTGTTATGTTTGGAGGAAAAAGGGGGAGGCTTGCAAGCCGAAGAAAACCATCCCAACCGTGAAGCACGGGGGTGGCAGCATCATGTTGTGGGGGTGCTTTGCTGCAGGAGGGACTGGTGCACTTCACCAGTCCCAGATGGCATCATGAGAAAGGAAAATTAGGTGGATATATTGAAGCAACATCTCAAGACATCAGTCAAGTTAAAGCTTGGTCGCAAATGGGTCTTCCAAATGGACAATGACCGCAAGCATACTTCCAAAGTTGTGGCAAAATGGCTTAAGGACAACAAAGTCAAGGTATTGGAGTGGCCATCACAAAGCCCTGATCTCAATCCTATAGAAAATTTGTGGGCAGAACTGAAAAAGCGTGTGCGAGCATGGAAGCCTACAAACCTGACGCAGTTACACCAGCTCTGTCAGAAGGAATGGGCCAAAATTCACCCAACTTATTGTAGGTAGCTTGTGGAAGACTACTCAAAAATGTTTGATCCAAGTTAAACAATTTAAAGTCAAAGGGTCTGAGTACTTTCCAAATGCATTGTATATCCATTAATTTGTCAGAATTGCTCAAGGTCAGTACATTTGGTTGGAAATAATTGATGGACAGCAATATTCAAACCTTGTCTCTGATTTTCAAGACAAACTGATTTGGAAAGACACATACCTGTCTTTCCACATACCTGTCTTTGATCAATGGAAACAGGATGCACCTGAGCTCAATTTTGAGTCTGGAGGGTCCTGATCACTTATGTAAATAAGGTACTGTATCTGTTTTTATATTTAATAAATTAGCAACATTTCTAAAAACGTGTTTTCGCTTTGTCATTATAGGGTATTGTGTGTAGATTGTTGCATTGTTTAATACATTTTTGAAGAAGGCTGTAAGTAACAAAATGTGGGAAAATACACTGGTAAGCCACTTTTGCGTCAGGATCCATCCCAGTTGGTATTCTGTGTCCACTCTTGGTATATTTCTTCGGTTACACATCCTTGGAATAGCAGAACAGCATAACGTTCCGGACGGCCCTGGTGAGCAGTTCGTCAAGTTCTGTTGTCAGAAGAGGAATGGAAATGTCAGGTGGAACCAACGACCTGTCGGAGGTGGAGTTCCAGAGCTCACAGGTGTGTCTGGCATGGATTGAGACTCCATCTCATTCCTCAACCTTTTCAATGCATCATTCTCGACTTGACTCTCCGCCAATGCCGCCGGATTCTCCGCCAATGACAAGTGACTCTCCGCCAATACTACCTGGCTCTGGACCAATGCATCAGCTGTCGCCCGTATCTCTGCCCTCAGAGAATGTTTATCTTTCTGTTGGTCTGCCTTCAATGACTCGATCTCGGTCTTCAAACTTTAAATCTGATCAATGTTCACCTTCATCAGATGAGCAGAATGGTAACGCCCTGAGCCCCCATCGATTACAGTGGCCTATGATAGAAACGGTAGATAAATTAAGAATTAAAAGTGACTCCAACACACAATTGCTGTGTACAGAAACACATTTTAAGAATCTAGCAAAACTAACCACTTCCTTGGGAACCATGCATTTTTTCGGTGCCCTTTGTTCACTGATCTCCACGGATGGTTGTATGCTCTGCAAAAACACATTCACGTTTTTAATACACAATTATCGATTTTATTACACAGTGCCTAAACATTGATAGGCTATTTTTTTAAAGAATATGCACAAGAATATTCACTTAGTTTTGGTGATCCACTCAGCTCTGGCTCATTTTCAAGTCCTCTGGTGGTTACAGTCCTAACCCTGGAACGGGTAGCACCATAGAAAGAAGCTGGCTTGATGAAAACTATGTCCATTTCATCTGTTCTCTTTGGTCACAATGTCATTTTCTTTTTTGATTAACAGCATTTTTGAATGGTAACTGTGTTAAGGGTGGAGTTTGGGGTGGGGTGAGGAGTACTGGAAAGGTGTGACTCCAGGTTACAATAGGCCATAAGTATACAGCAGATCGCAGATTGTCGTCACTTTGATTATGTTGTAACAACATACGTATCATGACCAGGATCATGACCAGGATCTCTATTCATTTAAGTGAGCGGATTTGGGCTTTTCAGGAGGAACGGAAAATCTACTGGAGACATTTCAAAAATACTGTTTAGATTGGGGATTATGTAGCTGAGATGTATAGTAGCTGAAATCATCATCTGCATTCTGAAAGAGTATTTTTCTGATTATTTTATTAATGAAAGCATAAAGATGTTGATGAACAAATACTGTACATTATATGTTTTATCTGACATTTTGCGGTTGCATGAGGTTCGGAGTTAGAAATATAAAGCTTTAGAGTACTTAATACATTGCAAGTTGAGGGTATTTTTTTAAACACCTAGCCGAGCTATTCGACTATCCTTTTATAAATAAATGAAGGTATGAAGAGTCAATTGTCCTGCTAATAGTCCATCATGGAAACGTTATTTGCAGAGTTCACAACCTGCTGAACTTGTAAATAAAAACACAGAATCTACAGTGGTACAAATATATTATTGAATTTGATTTAAAAAAAAATACAAACACACATCATTATAAATGTTATACTAACAAGTGGTTGCCATGGTGAATAATCCAATAATAATTGGCATGACAAGGCTCTCAGAACTCATTAGGATACTTGGAGATCAATAAAATGTCCCTGTAGATCTTATTAATTAATTAATTTCTAAGGGGCTTTGATACAATTATCATTTACCTTTTTGAAACATTGTATCAAATTTTTAATTTTTTTTAATCATTTAGTATAAATAAGTTTAACCACATTATTTTTTGCATTATTTGTTTTGTCTTTTCTGGTGGATTAAACTGAAATTGCAACGAACTTGTTTAAAAAATAACTATATTTTGGACATTATTTTGTTTTCAAATAACCGAAAGTGAGCGGTTGTAATCCGAATTTGGCATAAGCTCAAAACTTCTAAAGGAAGAACCACTGTATGTTGCGTAAGAGTTGTGCAAAGTTGGGGGAATCATATTTTAAATTATTCATAGCTGTAATGGCTGCCAAAGGTGCTTCCATCAAGTGTTAACTCTGGGCCGTGAAGACAAACGTCAACACATCTTTTTTTTAAACATACATTTTTTATTGGGGATATTTACATTTTTTATTTTCTTTGACTTTTAAAATGTGGAGTAGGTTGTGTAGATCTGTAGGAAAAAATGTAGTGCAATCCCTTTTTCGGTGTAATTTTAAAGCAGACAAATGTGGAGACTGTACAAGGGGTGTGTAGACTTTCACTAGGGACTGTGTACTGTATGTTTCTGTTTACATTGGAGGAAAATGGAAATAGGGATATTTCACAGAATGGAAAGCTTGAATCTGAACTGACAGATGTTTGCATGACATTGCAGAGAAGGATTCAAATGGAAACAAACGATTTATGGTTTAATAAAATACATTAGAAGATCCCATCCTATGAATATTGTACATATCATTTTCAGCAGTAACTGCCAGTGACTATATAGGAAAATCACTCTGTCATAATATTTGAATGAAATGTGAGCCACATCCTTTATCGATCACATTAGATCGAATTACATCTTTGATATGAAGCATCTCCTTTCTATACACTGAGGTTGGCTAGCATGACGCATTTTCCATATGCATCACATCATTCAAGGTATAACATTGGACAGCCCCGTTTTCACACAACCGTGCCAACCTGAACCAAACTGTGCTGTCTCTGATAGTGTTCTTTTCAGCACAGTTCCAGAAACTATTATGGATGCATAACCAGGCCAGCTCAGTACAGCTTGGTTTGGCTCAGTATTGTGAAAATCCCTTATTGGGCTGATAGGAATATGCACCCTAACACGATTGCATAGGCTTCCATATGGATAAGCACATAGGTAAGCCTTTCTATAGTGGGACAAAGACTGTTCCGCTGCACAGATCTAGGACAGTAGGAGCGGCGAGGTCTCAGTCTCCGACGAGAATCAATTGTCATCTCCGACTCAGGCTGAGAGTAATCAGGTTACCCCCAGCACGGCTCATAGAGGGGATCCTCCCAGCAGAGCACTCTACTCTGCCATCCCTCATTAGAAACTGCAGCCTGGGCAGAAAGATGCTGGGCTAACGTATAGTGAAACGAGGTGTTCTTTTTAAAGTCGCTGAATGGTCTCTTTTCAGGGCCTTCCTCTGACACCGCCTGGTATAGAGGTCCTGGATGGCAGGACGCTTGGCCCCAGTGATGTATTGGGCCGTTCGCACTTCCCTCTGTATTGCCTTGCGGTCGGAGGCCGAGCAGTTGCCATACCAGGCAGTGATGCAACCAGTCAGGTTGCTCTCGATGGTGCAGCTGTATAACCTTTTGAGGATCTGAGGACATTGACCAAATCTTTTCAGTCTCCTGAGGGGGAATAGGTTTTGTCGTGCCCTCTTCACGATTGTCATGGTGTGCTTGGACCATGTTAGTTTGTTGGTGATGTGGACACCAAGGAACTTGAAGCTCTCAACCTGCTCCACTGCAGCCCCATCGATGAGAATGGGGGCGTGCTCGGTCCTTTTTTTCCTGCAGTCCAGAATCATCTCCTTTGTCTTGATCACGTTGATGGAGAGGTTGTTGTCCTGGCACCACACGGCTAGGTCTCTGACCTCCTCCCTATAGGCTGTCTCGTTGTTGTCGATGATCAGGCCTACACTGTTGTGTCATTGGAAAATGTAATGATGGTGTTGGAGTCATGCCTGGTCGTGCAGTCATGAGTAAACAGGGAGTTCAACATCAACTGTTCAGAGGAGACTGAGTGAATCACCAATAAGAAGAAGAGGCTTGAGTTCAAATTTGAGATTTTTATTTTTTGTTTAACCATTATTTAACTAGGCAAGTAAGTTAAGAACAAATTCTTATTTACAATAACGGCCTATCAGGGAACAGTGGGTCAACTGCCTTGTTCAGGAGCAGAACTACAGATTTTTCACTTTTCAGCTTAGGGGTTCAATCAACAACCTTGCAGTTACTGGCCAAGCACTAGGCTAACTGCCGCCCAACCGCCATGTCTTGGTGAGACGCAGACTTGGTGAATGATGATCTCCGCATGTGTGGCTCCCACTGTGAAGCATGGAGGAGGAGGTGTGATGGTGTGGGGGTGACACTGTCAGTGATTTATTTAGAATTCCTGGGCACACTTAACCAGCATGGCTACCACAGCATTCTGCAGTGAAACGCCCTCCCATCTGGTTTCAGCTTAGTGGGACTATCATTTGTTTTTCAACAGGACAATGACCCAACACACCTCCAGGTTGTGTAAGGGCTATTTGACCAAGAAGGAGAGTGATGGAGTGCCGCATCAGATGACCTGGCCTCCACAATCACCCGACATCAACCCAATTGAGATGGTTTGGGATGAGTTGGACCGTAGAGTGAAGAAAAAGCAGCCAACAAGTGCTCAGCATATGTGGGAACTCCTTCAAGACTCCTGGAAAAGCATTCCAGGTGAATCTGGTTGAGAGAATGACAAGAGTGTGCAACGCTACATTGTGTGTCCAAACTTTTGACCGGTACTGTATATATATAAACTCTGCTCTGCACCCCCTGCAGCAACTTGCCCAAGCCGCCTTCATCGACCTGGCCAAGGCTTTAGACTCTGTCAATCACTGCAAAATAGCCTCCAACACTCTACCCAGCAAACTGGAGGTCACAGTGCCATGCGTTTTGTCACCAATGCCCCATATACTACCCACCACTGCGACCTGTATGCCCTCGTTGGTTGGCCCTCACTTGATATTCATCGCCAAACCCACTGGAGCCAGGTCATCTATAAGTCTTTGCTAGGTGAAGCCCCACCTTATCTCAGCTCACTGGTCACCATAGCAACACACGCTCCAGCAGGAGCACGGGCTCCAGCAGGTATATTTCACTGGTCATCCCCAAAGCCAACACCTCCTTTGGCCACCTTTCCTTCCAGTTCTCTGCTGCCAATGACTGGAACGAATAGCAAAAATCACTGAAGCTGGAGACTTATATCTCCCTCTCTAACTTTATGCATCAGCTGTCAAAGCAGCTTACCGATCACTGTACCTGTCAATCTGTAAATAACACACCCAACTACCTCATCCCCATATAGTTAGTTATCTTTTTGCTCTTTTGTCAAGTATGTCTACTTGCGCATAATCATCTGCACATCTATCACTCCAGTGTTAATGCTAAATTGTCATTATTTTGCCTCTATGGCCTATTACTTGCCTTACCTCCCTAATCTTCTACATTTGCACACACGGTACATAGATTTTTCTATTGTGTTATTGACTGTGCGTTTATTTATGTGTAACTCTGTTGTTGTTTTTGTCGCACTGCTTTGCTTTATCTTGGCCAGATCGTAGTTGTTGTAAATGAGAACTTGTTCTCAACTTGCCTACATGGTTAAATAAAGGTGAAATAAAATACATGGAAAAAAAGTACCGCAACATGCAACAATTGAATTGCTTTTACTGAGTTACATTTCATTTGAGGAAATCAGTCAATTGAAATAAATGCATTAGTCTATGGATTAGTCTATGGATTTCAGATGACTGGGAATACAGATATGCATCTGTTGCTTACAGATACCTTAAAAAATATGGGCCTCACATTGGGCCTCAAGATCTAATCACGGTAGTTTGTTCATTCAAATGTCCATCAATTAAATGCAATTGTCTTCGTGGTCCATAGGTTATGCCTGCCCATACCATAACCCCACCACCACCATGGGGCACTCTGCCTATAGGAAGGGAGGAGCAAAATGGGGTCATGGTCAGATTTGCCGAAAGGGGGGAGGGGGAGGACCTTGTAAGCATTGTGGAAGTTGGAGTAGCAATGATCCAGTGTATTTTCAGCGCGAGTGCTACAGTCAATATGCTGATAGAATTTAGGTAGCCTTGTTCTCAAACTTGCTTTGTTAAAATCCTCAGCTACAATAAATGTATATAGTTTCCAGTTTGAATAAAGTCCAGTGAAGTTCCTTGAGGGCCGTCGTGGTATCAGCTTGAGTGGCGATATACACGGCTGTGACAATAACCTAAGATTATTATTTTGGGAGATAATACGGTCGGCATTTGATTGAGACGAATTATAGGTCAGCTGAACAAATGGTATTGAGTTCCTATATGTTGTTACAATTACACCATGAGTAGTTAATCATGAAACATACACCCCCACCCTTCTTCTTCCCAGAGAGATGTTTATTCCTGTTGACGAGACGCACTGAGAAGCCAGGTGGCTGTGCTGACTCTGACAGCATATCCCGAGAGAGCCATATTCCGTGAAACAGAGTAGGTTACAATCCCTGATGTCTCTCTGGAAAGCAACCCTTGCCCTGATTTTGTCGACCTTGTTATCTAGGGACTGGACATTAGCGAGTAATATACTTGGGAGCGGTGGTGTGCACACCTCCGAAGTCTGACCAGCAGACCGCTCTGTCTTCCTTTTCTCCGGCGGCATTGTTTTGGTCGGCCTCTGGGATCAGTTCAAATGCCCTGGGTGGTGCGGACACAGGATCCGCTTCGGGAAAGTCGCATTCCTGGTTGTAGTGCTAGTGCTTGACATCGCACTGATATCGAATAATTCTTCCCGGCTGTATGTGATACCACTTAAGATTTTCTGGGCTAACAATGTAAGAAATAATACATGAAAAAACAAAATACTGAGAAATAACGAAATAAGGACTAGAATCGAGGCAGCTCTCTCTGTCAGCGCCATCTACTGTGTGTAGATGGGTGAGAAAAACAACCTAATGCATTTTTAATTCAGGCTGTAACACAACAAAATGTGGAATAAGTGAAGGGGTGTGAATACTTTCCTATATATTGAATATAGGATTAAAAACAAATCGAACAGTGAGAATATGCGAAAATGTAACGTGGATCTTATGTTGCGTGTTCATTTATTTACAACACCACTTGACATGAATTGTGTTGCTATTTCCAAGTAGATTCTATGTAAGATTTTGAACCATGCTACCTGGAATTTTCAACACAATTTCAAAGTAAAAATAGTTTTGATGATTGATGTATCACCCTGTTAATCAGGTTAAGTCCTTGTATTTAATGTGTTTCAAACATAGATTCAACTTCACAGTACATTGACAAATTACGTTGAAACAACATTGATTCAAACAGTTTGTGGCTAGTGGGTCTGCTTCAGTTTGCTGCCATATGGCTGGTTTCACATTTGTCTCCTGCGATCATAAGGTAAAATATCTAAAACAATAGTAATTTATATTTACAATCCCCTTGTCCAAACAGATTACTAATTTACCTAGCTAGCTCTTATCAATAGCTCTTATCAATTTGTAAATTACAGTGTGTGGAATATGATGTTATTCCTATAGGGAAAAAATGTATTAGATGTTTTTCCACTTGGAAAGGACAGCTTGCTCGACCTTATTCATTGTTTCCTCGCGCGCAAAGGTGGTGGCATTATGATGGAATTAAATCCATGTCAGAATACAGCGTATCTGTTCACAAATCTCTGCCACACCTCCGTTTTCTTGGTCTCCATCCCAAAATCATACCTTGCTGGCACTGGCTTTTCCCCGTGCGTAAATTCAAGATCAGAATACGCATAGAGGTACAAGAGCATAAAAAGGGAATAAAGTTTCCTTTACTCACGAGTAACACGGGTCTGCATTCGTCCCTATGTGCCATAAAGTGACCCCATTTCACGAGTGATACTGAAACGGCTAATTGTGACTTTGTGCTCATCTACTGCGACCATGTTTTCTTTGTGGCACAAGACAAGCGTCTCATAAATACATGAGCCATCTGTGAGAACCAAAGTAAGCTGCAAGCTGCTGCAGAAAGGGAAAGACAAAACAAGGCCTATTATTTGATGCCACTGTGCCTAAGAGAGATTGAGGTATCGTTCCCTCAAGGAGTTAGAGAAGGCAGTGGGAGAGAGATAGAGAGAAGAGGAGAATAGAAGAGTAAACACAGTAAAAGGGCTCACCTGCAGCAGCTGCAACAGTGCAAGTGTGCGAGACAGTGTCTAAGGAATCACTTTTGTCGTTGACATTTCCAAATCTATTTCACACACCGGCTTTCAGATGAGTGATGTGACAAGCATAGGGATGTTATGATATTGCAAAATAGAAATGTCAGTCATCCCCCAAGCTTCCGTATGAGAGTAAGCAGACAAGTAATTGTTATTTAACATTTTTTTCCATAGGGAAGGATATGAACACTAGCCTCTCAGCATCAACGTTCGAGAAGTGTGTTTTATCAAAGTGACAGGACAAGCATGTTTGTTTGACATTTTAATCGCTGGGTTATCCATATCTCCCAACATACATGCCCTATAGGCTACCTCAAGCCAGGTTCTTCAGCCAGTTTGTGCTGGATCTCTAGTCTGTACCACGTCACTTTACAATGGAGTGTCAATAAAAAATATGCAATTATGACTGGAAATAGAAAAGTAATATACATAACTCAGACTGCTCGAAGACTCCATTAAAAACCTCAGCCAATCCTCTTGTTGAACTTTCAAATCACATTCCAGTTAAGTGTTCATCTGCCAGAAAATGTCTCCAGTGAGTAACCTGCCAAGCATTTACTTCCAGAGCGTTCCCGCACCGAACACAAGAAGCCTTATTTCACACTTATGTAGACACTTGTGAAGGAAGTTTAGATCGTTATTTTGGAAGTGTGTTAGGGCCAGGGGATACAATGTCCTCTGACATCAAGACTCTTTAGTAAAACACAAGAACTGGCTTTGGACACTGATTTTCCCAGGAGAAGCTATGTACTGAATACACGGTTGTCAAAATTGACATACATTTCACGTGTCCCTTGTGAATGTTTCATGAACCGAGGGCTGTGTTTCATGTTCATGTTTCAAGGCAGCTCCACTGGAAGTCCCTTGTTGGGTCATGTGTGTTGTATTGTGTTCTCTTGGGTTGTTGTACAGTAGTGTACAGTAACAGCTGTTTACCACTTCTGGAGAGCTACAGGCTTCGCAAGGATTTGATTTGAACCAATTCAATCATATTTTGATTAACATGTTAATTAATTCAATAGGCTACTTGCCAGGGTCTGACATCACACATCTATAGCCAGTTGATTTCTGATCATGTTCTTTTCACATGTATTCATTTCAAAAGATTTGAGACTTATTAAAAGAAACACTATGGTTAACTGTTTGATATTCTACCCCTCAGAAGAAATGGATTGAAGAAAAAAAAGAAATATAGATAGATTTCTCATTATGTTGTGCACACAGAGCCCAAGAAAGCTGAATCCAAGCTGAATCCACGTAATCCTTCAAATCCGTAAACACAGGGGCTTTTCATGACCGTCTGCAAAATGCATTTCAGCAGTGGGGGAGAGTGCTAATGATGCAGAGTAGAAGGATGTCAGTGCTTCCGATTTCTTTTTTAAGTATTGGGGCTGGGATGTTTTCCCTTCCAAACAGCAGGAGCTCTGCTGTGCCTCAGATAGAATGCCTCTTGATGCACTCTGATGAAAGGTTTCAATTGTGGGCCCTACATAATTGTCTGGTACAACAAAAACTTAAATTAAGACCATAGTAGTCCTTGGTCCCTTTGTTTCACCTCAGAGAATATCCTTTAGTATTGCCTGTGCTGCTGTTGTGAATGTATACCTCTGGTACCCGTAAAGAGGGTGCTCAAAGTCATTAAACCCCTGACAAGACTATCTCTCAAAGCTACAAAGACGTTAGTGCACATGGCTTACCAGTATTCACTGTTCAAAAAGTCCACTACCACCATGGTAGCAATACAAATCAAATGTTTTGAGCAAATGACTTATACAAGCCTTCAATTAATTCATCATGGTTAACACTGTGGATGAACGTTTATTTAAAGAGCTCGAAGAGGTCGCAAAATGGCTTAAAACATGAATACTAATTACTTTCGGCAGTGTTTATTTTGCCATTAGCCTGCACTGCATTGTAAATATACTGCCGGTGAAACACTGTGATTGGTTGGCCATAAATTGATGAGCTATTAATGTTCTTGCGAGGCTGATAGCAAAAATAATCTTGGAACCAAAAAGTGGGGTAAAAAAACTGAATGGTGCCGACAGATAGGGCAGCTCTGCTTCTAGCTCCTAAGCAGCTTTGCAGTATTTTTTTTGGTGTTATTACATACAGCCGGAAATAACTTTTGGATATGAGAGCGGCTGTAAATCACTAGCATTACGACAGGGAATATGACTTTCCCGATTGGCGCGCACACCATCCACCGCTTCTGAGTATATTACTCGCTAATGATCAGTCTCTGGATAATAAAGTACACGAGCTCAAGGCAAGAATCTCCTTCCAGAGAGACATCATTGTAACATACTCTGTTTCCCTGAAACATGGCTTTCTCAGGATATCCTGTCTTTGTCCAGCCAACTGGTTTCTCAGTAAATCGCGGAGACAGGAATAAAGAACTCTCCGGGAAGAAGAAAGGCGGGGTTGCATGTTTCATGATTAACCACTCAGGGTGCTTTTGTTCACCCAACCTAGAATACCTCACAATCAAATGCCTACAGTTTTACCTCCCAAGAGAATTTTCTTCGGTTATAGTTACATCCGTGTATATTACCCTTCATGCCGATAACACAACGTCCCTCAAAGAACACACTGGACTTAGGCAAACTGGAAACCACATATCCTGAGGCTGCATTTATTGTAGCTGGGGGTTTTAACAAAGCAAAATTGAGGAAAATGCTATCGAAGTTCTATCAACACATTGACTGTAGTACTCGCGCTGCTAAAACATTCGACCACTGCTACTCCAACTACCGGGATGCTTACAAGGCACTCCCCCACCCTCCCTTGAGCAAATCTGATCACGGCTCCATTTTGCGCCTCCCTTCCTATAGGCAGAAACTCAAACAGGAAGTACCCGTGCTAAGGACTATTCAACGCTGGTTTGAACAATCAGAAACCATGCTTCAAGATTGTTTTGATCACGTGGACTGGGATATGTTCTGGGTAGCCTCTAAAAATAACATTGATGAATACACGGATACGGTGACTAAGTTTATCAGGAAGTGTATAGGAGATGTTGAAACCACTGTGACTATTAAAAGCTACTCTAACCAGAAACCATGGATAGATGGCAGCATTCGCACAAAACTGAAAGCGCGAACCACCACATTTAACCATATCAAAATGACTGGGAATATGGCCGAATACAAACAGTGTAGTTTTTTGCTCCGTAAGGCAATCAAACAGGCAAAACGTCAGTATAGAGACAAAGTAGAGTCGCAATTCAACGGCTCAGACATGAGACGTATGTGACAGGGTCTATAGACAATCACGGACTACAAAGGGAAAACCAGCCATGGCGTGGACACGGACGTCTTGTTTCTGGACAAGCTAAACACCTTCTTCGCCCGCTTTGAGGATAACACAATGCCACTGACGCAGCCCACTACCAAGGACTGGGCTGTCCTTCTCCGTGGACGACGTGAGTAAGACATTTAAACGTGTTAACCCTCGCAAGGCTGCCGGCCCAGACGGCATCCCTAGCCGTGTCTCAGAGCATGCGCAGACCAGCTGGCTGGTGTGTTTACGGATATATTCAATCTCTTCCTATCCCAGCCTGCTGTCCCCACTTGCTTCAAGATGTCCACCATTGTTCCTGTCCCCAAGAAAGCAAAGGTAACTGAACTAAATGACTAACGCCCCGCGGCACTAACTTCTATCATCATGAAGTGCTTTGAGAGACTGGTCAAGGATCATATCACCTCTACCTTACCTGACACCCTAGACCCACTTCAATTTGCTTACCGCCCCAATAGATCCACAGACGATGCAATCGCCATCACACTGCACACTGCCCTATCCCATCTGGACAAGAGGAATACCTATGTAAGAATCCTGTTCATTGACTATAGCTCAGCATTCAACACCATAGTACTCTCCAAGCTCATCATTTAGCTTGGGGCCCTGGGTCTGAACCCCGCCCTGTGCAACTGGGTCCTGGTAGGAAACAACACCTCCACTTTCCTGATCCTCAACACTGGTTCCCCACAAGGGTGCGTTCTCAGCCCCCTCCTGTACTCCCTGTTCACACATGACTGGGTGGCCATGCACGCCTCCAACTCAAAGTTTGCAGACGACACAACAGTGGTAGGCCTGATTACCAACAATGACGATACAGCATACCGAGGGGGGTGAGATCCATGGGAGTGTGGAGCCAGGAAAATAACCTCTCACTCCATGTCGAAAAAAACAATGGAGCAAATCATGGACTTCAGGAAACAGTAGAGGGAGCACTCCCCTATCCACATCGACTGGACCACAGTGGAGCAGGTGGAAAGCTTCATGTTCCAGAACACTAACGATCTGAAATGGTCCACCCGCACAGACAGTGTGGTGAAGAAGGCACAACAGCTCCTCTTCAACCTCAACCTCAATCTCAGGAGGCTGAAGAAATTTGGCTTGTCACCTAAAACCCTCACAAACTTTTACAGATGCACAATTGAGAACAATATGCACAATTGAGAGCATCCTGTCGGGCTGTACCACCGCCTGGTACGGCAACTGCACTGCCCGCAACCACAGGGCTCTCCATAGGGTGATGTGGTCGGCCCAACGCATCCCCGGAGGCAAACTACCTGCCCTCCAGGACACCTACAGCACGCGATGTCACAGGAAGGACAAAAAGATCATCAAGGACAACAATCACCCGAGCCACGGCCTGTTCACCCCGCTATCGTCCAGAAGGCGAGGTCAGTACAGGTGCATCAATGCTGGGACCAAGAGACTGAAAAACATATTCTATCTCAAGGCCATCAGACTGTTAAATAGCCATCACTAGGCGGCTTCCACTCGGTTACATAACCCTGCACCTTAGAGGCTGCTGCCCTATATACATAGACTTGAAATCACTGGCCACTTCAATAATGTTTACATATTTTTGCTTTACTCATCTCGTATGTATTTACTGTTCTGCTTTACTCATCTCGTATGTATTTACTATTCTATTCTGCTGTATTTTAGTCTATGCCGCTCATTTCCATTGCTCATCTTAATATATATATATTCCTTCATTCGTTTCTTTTACTTTTAGGTGTGTATTGTTAAATATTACTGCACTGATGGAGCTTGGAACGCAAGCATTTCGCTACACATCGGCTCAATAACATCTGCTAAACATGTGTATGTGACAAATAACATTTAATTTGATTTGACGGAGGCAGGCTTGTCCTCTTGACTGGCTCGTAGGGGAGGATGCTACCATTGTCTGTGTGATGTTACCCTTGTTGGGAAACCCTTGCTGTAATTCAATGATAAACAGTCTTTAGAAGGTCAGACTGGGACTTTGTTATCAGTGACTCATCCTGAATTTGCTATTCCGATCAGAAGCTCTGCTATTTTGAAGCATGGCCCTACGGTACATAGTTCTGCCTTATGACACCAATCAAATAACATCAAAATCAAATGATATTGTATTTGTCACATGCACCGAATACAACTATTGTGAACTTCACTCTGAAATGCGAGCCCTTTCCCAACAATGCCGTTAAAAAGTAAGAAAATTTAGTAACACTAAAATAACACAACAAAAGAACTAACTTTGATTCTTCCTGTCAATTCATGTCAGTGGATGCAGTGTGATTAATCATGTATTTCCTCATGTTAACAACCCTTCACTTGGACAGAATGAGGGAAACCGTCATCGCAGAGAGCAGACAGAGGCTCTGTGCAAACTCAGCCCTTACACAGCAAGTAGTACAGTGTCTTGGTACTATACTATCCCTGAGCTTGCTGCATGGGAGTAGAGAGTATAATAACCTGGCAGGGACTGTCTAGCATCGTGATGTCCTTGCTCTGACTCCCATTTAGGCAATTTGCTCAGCTGTCCCAGCCAATCTGTAGTAGCCTCCAGCCTACAGGGTCAGATTTCTCAAACTTCGACAGCTATCGACAGCTATGTAGTTATTATGGTCCTTTACCCACTGATAAAGTTTTACTTCATTGTTTCCACTCTACGTTTGCAGGTCATCTCCATAGTGATATTTGGTGGTGTAGCAGTGGAATTATAGGGATTTGGTGCAAAGGGAGTATAATGCTGTCCCTGAATACGACACGGGCAGGGGATCGGTAAAATCCTGCTGTTTCGTCAAAGCCTCGAGCTTTGTCGATGGAGCCAAGACAGGCCACAGAGGTTGGCTTTTACTGTAAGAATCCAACCAGTCCGATTACAAAACAGCACATATACCCTTGAGACAAGCTATAGCGAGACTATACGGGTCCCCATTAAAAACATATCTAAGACACTTTGTCCTCTGCTGCTTACAATTACATTTATCTTCGCCTGCTGCCAGAAAATAAAATCCATTGTTTCATCAAGGGAGAGCTGGACAACACTTCATAACTGGTGGGTATCCATTTCATAAGCTCATCTTCAATATCTTTCCGACACCAAGCGTCTATCCCCCCCATCTGTTTTCGTAGTGATCCCCCTGACATTTGATCCTCAATGAGATTCTGTCCCCCCTCGCATCACATACACTCTGTTCAGTGTGGCCTCAAGTCGTTAAGTGCTGTATGTGTACACAAATAACCATCACAGCAGGGAGGCTTTTAGCAAATCACCTCAAAAGCCCTTTTGTTGACTGAGGGATTTAAGCACAGCACCAAAGCTTATATCCCATACAGACTTCCCCGTCCCAGCAGTATGGAAAGGTATCCCTGTTAGGCAAACAGTTCTACACAGCTTACTGGTTAAATACTCATCTCTAAGCACGCAGCTGCTTCTGGAAATGGAGTAGGGCTTAGAATTGACTGTACATTACCGGAATAAGTGGAAATCAAAGAACTTATAGAGGATTGTGGATCAGATACAGTACCCAGACCAGGGATGAGTGAAGATGCCGCGATCGCATCATCGCCTTTAGGTGTGCCTTTCACATATGTTTCTCGGATTCGAATCCTGCTTTGTTTAGACATGTAATCCTTATTATGGTCCACATGAATCTATATATTTAGGCAAAGCAAATGTATTGTCCTTTGTCCTCAGAAAGAGCGTCTCTATGCTTTTCAGTTTTACGAAGCTTGTGCCCTGTTGTAGGAAAAACATAACTCGGAGATAGTCATTTGATTTAGTTACAACTGCTTCTAGCATTTTTATTCATGTTTCCTAGTGCACAAGATGACATGAGATGCGAGATAGAGATGATTAAAACAGCCTATTCTATATGACTCCAGCAACTCTAATTAGTTCAGAAGCCTGAAGTGCACTCTAGCTTAGGAGGAAATTATTTCAAAATGAGCAAAAACCCTTGCATACTGTTACTCAGTATTTGGGGCATAATGCTGTACACAAGCCAGTAGTTGCAATTAAATTGAGATAATTTAGCATGCAATCAAATACAGAAGGCCCCGCATTGCAATACACGAATGCTCTATTGCAGCTGAGATTTCGGTTCAGTAAACCATGTAGCCATGTCATCATAAATCCACCTCATGAGTATTTTCATGCCAAATATGGCCTGATGTTAGCGATGAACCCATGGTAGCGTTAATGGCAAGGAAGAGGGCCTATGAGTCTGGCACGCGATACAAAAAGCTACTAGCCGAGCTCAGCTTGCACATTAGTGCTGTGAACACCACACAAAGAAAGCTGGTTATGTGATTGAGTACCCTGAGTGTTCCCTATGCTATAATAGGCTAACCCACAGCAGAGCTGGTGGTCTGCAGGGACAGCGGAGTTCTACTGGGACAGCTCAAACATCAGAGGACTCCCCTAAGGGGTGGACAGACACAAGAGTGTGTGGCATTGATGCTGTGTGTGTGAGTGTGCAAATGCATGTGTGTGTGAAGAAGTGTGTCAACTGAGCCCACGGCTGAGATACCCAGTTGCGACGGTTCCCATTTGGAGGGACTCTGGGGGCCTGATCAGGTCCCCACTTGGCAGCTGAACTTTGCAGCGAAGCGGGGACGTTCCCTTCTGCATCTGTCTCGGCTCCATAGGATTCTACGCCATAAAAGATTCATTAACCTCGCCTTAACTACGCTCAGGACCAGGGTTCCGGCTCACGCCTTCCCGCTCTCCCTCCTTAACTAAACTGAGTCACAGTGCTCCAACAGACGCAAAGGACAGGATATTTTCCTCCTAGAAGTGTGGATATGTGTTCATCTCAGACCCGGGTAATTTTTGGTCTGCTGAGAGTCCTAGCCATTTCCACATGTCTTCTTTTTGAAGTCTTGGTGTGAATCTGACAGGTCGAGTCGAGGGGCCGCCAGGAGCAAGTCTGGAGATGCATCAAACAGTGGCATTAGCAACACTGATGTTACGTAACAGGGACAGTATGCAAAGTGGCCAGACATGTGGCTATAGGTCCATAATGCCCAGAGTAAATTAGGGAATAGAGAAAGTTGTTGTTGTTATGTTGTGAATGCGGACCCTTTTAGCAGAGAACGTAATGCAAGAATAAAGAGATGTCTTTATCTGAAATATATGCTGATGTTTGATGAACAAGCTCCATAGTTGATGAAAGAACAAGCAGTTATTTATTTTGATGGAATTGTTATTCCCTTGATGGAATCCTGTAAATAAGAATTTTCCACAAGCTGTAAATGTTTTTTTATTTTTTATTATATACATTGAGCAAAAATATTAACGCAACATGTGTTCATCCCATGTCTCATGAGCTGAAATAAAAGATCCCATACATTTTCCATGCACACAAAAAGCTTATTTCTCTCAAATTTTGTGCACAAATGAGCATTTCTCCTTTGCCAAGATAATCGATCCACCTGAAAGGTGTGGCATATCAAGAAGCTGATTAAACAGCATGATCATTACACAGGTGCACCTTGTACTCCGTACAATAAAAGGCCACTCTAAAATGCGTAGTTTTACCACACAACATAATGCCACAGATTTATCAAGTTTTGAGCGATCGTGCAATTGACATGCTGACTGCAAAAAAGTCATCCAGAGCTGTTGCCAGAGAATTGAATGTTAATTTCTCTACCATAAGCCGCCTTCAACGTCATTTTAGAGAATTTGACAATACGTTCAGCCAGCCTAACAAACTGCGTGTATGGCGTTGTGTGGGCAAGCGGTTTGCTGTTATGAACAGAGTGCCCCATGGTGGTATGGGGTTCA